>NW_024039723.1:0-150000 GCF_016077235.1 Cyprinodon tularosa | reverse complement strand
GTGCATGTGCAGACAAGGGAATTCTCTTCCTCCAGATTGATGATTCCAAACTGTGCCTTTTTGAGGCGCTGAGTCCAACGTGTGGTTTTTTTGGATGCCCATTGTGAGCTGGTAGTTCGCTACAGCCCGCATTATCAAGCTGTAGAGTGTAAGAACATGAGCTGTGAACTTTTAATTCCTGCACTTTTATTGTACACTTTGAGCTGTACCTAAGTGCAACGATTGCAAGTATGCTACAGTGTATGCCCGACTTCAGAGGTCTGAGTGAGGCAAGCCTAGAGAGCCAGCTTTTGTAAGCGCTTTAACTCGTTCTCCTGGTCCACAGGCCAGAACATTTAAGCATTTAAACCTATTGCCGGTACTTTACAACAGCTACCAATGTCTGTTTGAGTAATAAAAGCTTGTGGTGGAATTGTTCCGCCATAAACACACCAAAAAGAAGATACAGTGAAGACAATAAGTATTTGAACGCAGTGCTATTTTGCATGTTCTCCCAAACAATTTCCACCTCCGCTCTATTTATTATCCTAAATTAGATGTTTGATGTTTTTAGTTCCATAAAACTACCTGTCCACCCCATACAATACATAAGAATCCGATCACTAACATGGCCAAAACCAAAGACACTAAGGACAAAATTGTACACCTCCACAAGGCTGCAAATGGCTACAGGGAAATTGCCAAGCAGCTTGGTGCAAAAAAGGTCTACTGTTTTAGCAATCCTTAGAAAATGGAAGAAGCAAAACATGACTGTCAATCTTCCTCGGACTGGGGCTCCATGCAAGATCTCACCTGGTGGGGTCTCAATGATCCTAATAAAGGTGACAAATCAGCCAAGGACTACACTGGAGGAGCTGGTCAATGACCTGAAAAGAGCTGTGAAGACCGTTTGCAAGGTTACAGTTGGTAATACACTAAGACGTCATGGTTTGAACTCATGCATGGCACAGACAGTTCCCCTTTTTAAACCACACATGATAAGGTCCGACTTCAGTTTTCCAATGACCATTTGGATGATCCAGAGGAATCATGGGAGAAATTCATGTGGTCAGATGAGACCAAAATAGAACTTTTTGGTCATAATTCCACTAACTGTGTTTAGAGGATGAGGTTCAGAAGATGTTTGGAGGAAGCAGAATGATGATTACCATCCCTACTGTGAAGCTTGGGGATTCATAGCATTATGCTTTGTTGGTGTTTTCCTGTACATGGGACAGGGCAACTGCACTGTATTAAGGAGACAATCAGCAGTGCCATGTATTGTGAGGTTTTTCTGGAACAATCTCCTTCCCTCAGTTAGAGCATTAATGATGGGTGGAGGATGGGTCTTCCAACATGACAATGACCCGAAGCACACAGCCAGGATAACCAAGGAGTGGCTCTGGAAGAAGCATTTCAAGGTTCTGGTGTGGTATAGGCAGTCTCCAGACCTAAAGAAAATAGAGAATCTTTGGAGGGAGTTCAAACTCTGCGTTTCTCAGCAACAGCCCAGAAAACTGTCTGATCTAGAACAGAGCTGTGTGGAGGAGTGGGCAAAAGTCGCTCCTGCCGTGTGTGCAAAGCTGGTGAAAAACTACATGAAACATTTGACCTCTGTAATTGCAACATATATTCTCAGGGATTCAAATTCTTATTTGCAGCTGTATCATACAAATAAATGGTTAAAAAAATCATACATTTTGATTTCTGGATTGCTTTTTTAGATTATGTCTCTCACAGCGAACATTCACCTATGATGACAATTTCAGACCCCTTCATGATTTCTAAGTGGGAGAACTTGCAATATAGTATGGTGTTCAATTACTTATTTTCCTCATATAGGGTTTCCAGACTGGGTCAAACAACTTCTTGAGGTTGACAACAGTTTGTTGCAACTGTTGTGCTGCTCAAGAAAAAAAAGAAGGCAAACAAATAGGGTATTATAGATTGATCAGGCCCAAAGCAGGTCATCCATTCTTCCCTGTAATCTCTGCAAGACAAGAGGTTTCTTCATCTTTAATTTACTGTTTTACTATATACTTAAACCCTCATATTCTTAGTAAATACATTACTTACAATTCAGTTTATTTATATAGCACTAATTCACAACACATGTCCTCCCAAGGCACTTTACAGAGACAAGTCAACCGGATCATACAGACAGATTGGTTCAGTTTTCTGTATTCCAGGTGATTGCGATGATTCATTGACTCAAAAGTAATCCCATGCTTGAAGGGACAGTGGAGAGGAAAACTCCCTTTGAACAGGAAGAAACCTCCAGCAGAACCAGGATCAGTGTGAGCGGCCATCTGCTGAAACAAAGGTGTTGATGCCAGCAGCTCAGCTGATATTTCTCTCCAGGATGGAGTCACAACCAAATGAGAAGAGACAAGATGAAGCTATTATGAGAAAGATATCAGAATGTTAGAGTTTGAACTAACAGATTCTGCATAGTGGGAGATTAGAGATAGAATGAAGCAGAATGATAAAAAGGGGTCCCTATGTCCTCCAGCAGTCTAAGCCTATAGCAGCAGAACTATAGAGATAGATCAGGATAACCTTAGCCACTCTAACTAGAAGCTTTATCAAAAAAATGGGTTAACCTGCTAACAATCGGCATTTGGCTCCCTTCCCATAGGCAAAAAAATGCTGGGTGTGAAGTCTCTGTCCCAACACTGCTGTATGTCGGCTGATGCAGTGAGGCTTGGTTAGCGTCGATGATGTCACTAGTGTGACAGAAATCAGTAAAGTAAACAATGGAGAGCAACATGGAAGGGAGCCAGGATGTAGTCAGTGTTCTTTATCATTTTGGCCCTTTTGTCTCTCAAGTGGTGCACCATTATTACCAAATGTCAGCAGAATTGCTTGGTTTGTTAGAGCAGACTGGCACGATGTTGAGACGTACGTTTGTTGAGTTCCCTGATATCACACAAGTAAACTGGTTCATCCCCGGTCTTTATACCCAACATATGGCAATTGGAGCTGAGCCTTTTAAATGTGATTTTAACCTGGGTCGTTTGACACTGGGCTTTTTCCACTGCCGCCAAAAGAAAATGGTTTGCAGGTTTAAAGGGTTATTCAGCCAGTGGGAAAGGGGTATAATTGGCTGGAATTTTGCATAGGTTCTATTAACTAGTTCTTTTTGTAGAACCTATGCAAAATTCCGGCTAATTATAGCTCTGCTCTTATAATTTTTCTGAAAGTGACTTTAAAACATCCACTTTGGGTAAGGAACGAATCAAAGGACCTGAAATGGCAATCAAACCCAAGAAGCACTCATTTTATTTGATTAATTGTTCTCAGTGGGTGCTATTGACTGGTGAGAGGCACAATCTTTCTATGTCACTGGCACTGTCTTCCTGACCTGGGTGAAGGGGGTTGGGTCAGAAGGAAGATGGGGGTCAGAACACAAGGACAAATTGTTGAATTATCCAACAGGGTGAGTTAAATGAGCTTAAGAGTTTCTTAATCATCCAACTTTGTTCTTCCTGAGCCACTCAGTAACAAATTTTGAGATGTAACTTTCTTTAATACCCATTAAACTAACATGCATTTGCCTTATGTTTAAGTTTTTTTACATAGCCCCATTGGAAAATGCATGTCACCTCAAAGCGCTTTATGGAGATAGTTTAATCAGATCAAATAATAAGATTGGTTAAAGTTTTCCATGTAAGGAAAACAGGTTAAATGCATAGAGTAATTAACTTTGCAGTACATGTTTCTCTTAAACATCCATCCATCTTCACCCATTTAATCCATCAGGGTCGCTGTGGGCCTGGTGCCCTCTATGGGCGAGAGGCGGGTAAACCCTGGACACGTTGCTGTCTGTCGCAGGACAACACATAGAACTGAACAGACACAACCTAGGACAATGAAAGGGAAAGACCCCACGGATGCACGGCAAAAGCATGCTAACCCAATGCAGAAAGACCCCGGGCAAGGAATCGAACCTGGATTACTGCAAGGCAACATTGCTACAAACTGCCCCACTATGCAGCCCTCTCTTGAACATATTAAACATATTTTTTAATAACATTGACCTAAGCCTAACCATTACTAACAGATGCCTAACCCTAAATCTAACCCCAACACCAAGAAGAGAAACTTTCCTCATGCGGGACCCGTCGTTGGTCCCCATAGGAACCTGTAAGTCCCCCAAATGAAGATTATTCCTGGTAAACTATTTTATTTTCAGAACACAGGATGTGCCTAAAGAAGGAAATTTTTTATTACCAAGTGCATTTTCATATTGCATGTGAGGTAATGGATTGTTCCTCTGCGGGTGTTCTTGTAAACCATGTTGGTACAGAAGTTGCTCCAGAGAAACTTGTAATATAGTTTCAAAGGCAAACAAAACTCCAGGGAAAAGTTGTTAAAAAGCCAGAAAGTTTGAGTCCAGCTGGGCTTTGAAAAAGTTGTAGGGAGGCAAAAACATAAAAATAGCAGTTTCTCAGTCACCCATACTTCTGATTCAGATGGCTGAATTACCACCTTATGGTCTGTACAGGTCCATCTAGCAGTCTGGCAATTATTTGCAACCTGAAAAACCTTTTGAGGGAGAAGGAGTTGGAGTAAGAAGCATTTACCGCATGTGAGGCGCTGGATTCCTTGGAGCAAGACCTTTGTGGAACATTAAATGTTCCAAGCCTTCTGTTTCGACTTCCCTCTTGGTTGACATTTTAATTTATGAATAATTTCTCCTGAATGCATCTGCACAGCCCATGAGTCAAAGCTTCATATCAATAAAAAATCATGCTCAGAAGTATGACACAATAAAAGCATCCCTGCTGCTTTTCTGTGCATATTTTTAGCGGCTAAACTACAGCTTATATAGCAATTAAATCGTCTGAGACGTCAGCAGGTATTTAGCATAATGCTAAATAGCTGGCCGATCAGCAAATTAAACGTGACTCTAAGTTGAAATCCATTTTTCCTGTGTCAAAGCACTTATTTCTCACAGAAATATTCACAGTATGTCGCTGAAGCCTTTCATCCACCACACACGACTCCCCACAAGGTAAAGCAACATTTCCTTTTTTCCTGTAAAGTAAGTGGATATTTGAAATGAGGGTGACAAAACTGTTTAGGTGAACATTGGGTTAAAGGAGGTTCATTTTATTGTGACTAGAATGAAGTGAACACAGCCTACTCCGGAAATGAGGCAAAGACCATTCAACTCTTTTCTCTAGGTGAAACATATTATATTGATTCTACTCAGGCTGGTCTATTCGAACTGTTTTTTCTGGGAGTTATGTGTTTTTTGTTTGTCTGTTTTTTTTGGTTCTGTGTCATGCCAACGCTGCTCATACATGGACTACAGTCCCACAACTGGCCTCCGCTCCTCTGGCTTGAAATCACCTCACCTGCTGCACTACCCTTCCTTCCAGTGCTGCTTCCTTCCAGTGCCACCTGGGCTGGCTCCTCCGGGGGGAATCCCTAGGTGCTCCCAGGCCAGCTGAAAAACAAAGTCCCTCCAGCGTGTCCCTGGTCTCCCCCTGGGCCTCCTCCCGGTAGGACGTGCCTGGAACAACTCGCCAGGGAGGCGTCCAGGAGGCATCCTAATCAGATGCTCGAGCCCCCTCAACTGGCTCCTCTCGATTTGGAGGAGCAGCGGCTCTACTCTGAGTCCTCCCCGGATGACTGAGCTCCTCACCCTATCTCTAATAGAGAGCCCAGACACACTACGGAGAAAACTCATTTCTTGTATCCGGGATCTCAATCTTTCGGTCATGATCCACAGCTCATGACCATAGATGAGGGCAGGAACGTAGATTGACCGGTAAATCGAGAGCTTTGCTTTTTCTCTCAGCTCTCTCTTCACCACAACAGACCGGTACAGAGCACGCTTCACAGCAGACGCCGCACCAATCCACCTATCGATCTCCCTCTCCATCTTCCCCTCATTTGTGAACAAGACCCCAAGATACATAATCTCCTCCACTAGGGGCAGCATATCCTCCCTAACCCGGAGAAGGCACTCTATCCTTTTCCGGCTCAAGACCATTGTCTAGGATTTGGAGGCACTGATCCTCATCCCGGCCGCTTCACACTCGGCTGAGAACCGCTCCAATGAGAGCTGTAGACCACGTCCTGATGAAGCCAACAGAACCACATCATCTGCAAATAACAGAGATGCAATCCTAAGGCATCCAAGACAGATCCCCTCAACACCTTGGCTGCGCCTAAAAATTCTGTCCATAAAAGCTATGAACAGAATCGGTGACAAAGGGTTATCGCTCACTGGAAAAGAGTCCGACTTACTGCCGGCAATGTTGACCAGGCTCTGACACCGGTGGTACAGAGACCTAACAGCCCCTATTCAGATCAGAATCAGAATCAGGTTTATTGCCATTTTTAGTGAAGGAGTTCACAAACTAGGAATTTTTTGTGGTACAATTGTGCAACATAAAACATATAATACGGAATAGATAAATAAAATTATAAAAATATCTAAAACACTGTGGGTATAAGGCATCCAATAAAATAGACCGATATATACACTTAGGATAAAAATATGGATATAAAATATAAAAAGTAAAATAAAAGTAAAATTAAAAGTAAAATAGCATCTTACAAGGTAGTGCAAATAGAGCAGTGTGTATGTGAATGAGAAGCCTTAACAAACATGACATACTGATGTTCAGTATTTTCCCGTTTAAATAAATCAATGAAATTAATATTAATGGTAGCATATTTATTGCTAAACACACTAACATAATCATTCTGGGACTAAATAAATGACCCCACTGATACCCTGCTATGAAACCATTTTCACTGGGCGAAGACAGACCCTGGATGCATAGCAAAGGCTATATAACCTGGTAATGAAAATGCTTTATATGATGCTGCATATTTACATGTGGGAACATGTGCAAGTACATAGCATAGGATGTGAGGTAACAAGGCCTCTTCTCCCTCTAATAAAATGAATCATCTGTTCATTTTGAGATGCGTTCATCCAGCCAGCAGAATTCTGAAAAGGGCAGCATGCAACTCCCTCATTAACTCAAATTTGCCTCCACAGATCAAAGGAGCTGCACCCAAACCCAGAGCTCTGTATCAGCCGGTGAAAGTACAACATATTTAGATGGAGAAAAAGCAAAATGAAGAAATAAATTCTATCTGTCCCTTCTATATTACAGAATGCTGTAGCAGAAGCTTCTGTTCCGGTCCTGATTAACCCAAAGGCGGGCATATAGCGTAAAGTATTTTCAATCGTTGCACGCAGCAACAGTTCAAACGGTACAACGAAACTGCATGGTTTAAAAGTTAAGGCAACAAGAATCCAGACTGAATATATAGCTTCACTCACCGAGAGGATGAAAGTAAGTATCAAAAGATCTTAGAATTAAATGTTTATTTATGCCTGAATAGTAAAGTTAGATTTCAGATGAGAATTTTTGTATCAGTTTTGTTGAGCGAGATGATTTTGATGAACTCTGCTTTCCCTGCTTTTTCTTTTCTCCGCAGGTTTGTCAGGTGGGCGTGGAGCACGCCTGCGGCTCGTTCGGCAGTGTTGCTCGGTAGCATTTAAGCTTGGTCTAACAGTTGAAGGACGCCAGAGTGTTAACCTAGTGTGGTACGCCTCAGTGGGCCACTGTCTTCTGACAGCTTTCTTATACACTTCTCAAGCGACATTTGAGGTGCCAACATGCTGCCATATGGAGGAAGGTAAGGAACGGTTGGGCCTGTAGTAGGAGTGTGTGTGCACGCGGGTGCGCATGCATGTGGATGTGTGTGTGTGTGTGCCTTCCTGTGCCTGTATCTGTCTGTCTCTCTGTCATAGAAGAAAGATGTTCTACTGATATTCTGGATATTAATCGTTTAAATTTCTTCCTCCCAACTAGATACCTGACATAGTGACACCACAGCCAGATCAGAGGTGGAATAAAGCGAAGTCTGTTTAAGGGATGAAGACTTTGTGGATATGATGAAACAAGCCGAGAAAAGGTTAGATGTGAGCAGTTTTATATATGTTAAAAAGAGAATCAGTGTGTGAAGAAGTTCTATTCTGCAGAGTTTTATATGAATAAAATAGAGAAAAAGAGAAGCAGTGTCTTGAGAAGTTCTATTATTTATAGTGTTTACTAAAATTAGTAAAATGACAAAAATGTGACTAATACTAAAATTGATTATTCGTCATTTATACTAAGACTAAATATGACTAAGACTAAAATAGATTTTTGTCATTGTGACTAAGTCTAAAACTAAATTAAAAAAAGCTTATGAAATGAACACTGGTAGGGCACTAGCCAAGGACAAGCCTTGACAAAAAACCGTACAGTGTATGCACGCCTTAAGGCATCACAGATCGTTATTGAATATATAGCTTCATCCGGAGAGAGGATTAAAATAAGGATCAAGCTGATTTGATACAAGTATCCCCATGCACGGTACCTGCATAGAACCTTTGTTACCGTATTTTCACGACTATAAGGCGCACTTAAACGTCTTTTTTTTCCCTCAAAATGTGCGGTGCGCCCTTTGGTGCGGTGCGCCCTATGTGTGTTGTAACTGCGACTTTTGAGACCACCTCATTGAGGAGATGATGAAAGAGTGGCTGAATGTAAGGAGACCAGGTGTTTTTTTTCCACTCATCACCATTGCTGTTAATATGTAACTCCATGCGTGCCCATCTCACAGCTGATGTGAAAAACATGGGGAAACAAATTAACGCTGTGTGAACCGGACCTAGCAGGTGCAGCAGAAGCAGCGAGTTTACATGCAAAGTCAATGGTTGACGCGCCTATAGGTGCAGCAAAAGGTCCCGCAGCGCGTTTTGAGCAGCAGGCGCAGCGCGTCGGGAGCGTTTAAGCATCTGATGCACCGCCAACGCGCTGCTGCTGCTCGAGATGGAAAAATGGAAGTTTTGCTGCTGGACGCGCCGCATCAACCAATCAGAGAAGCTGATCAGAGGAGCTGACAGCGAGACAGACACAGCGCTCTGATGACATATGATATTAACGCAAATGAAAAGGGCTGGATGGATGAGGAGATGATGAAAGCGTGGCTGAGGGAGGTGTATGTGAGGAGAACAGGTGTTTTTTTCCACGCATCACCATCGCAGTTAATCTGTGACTCCATGCGTGCCCATCTCACAGCCGATGTGAAAAAAAGGTGAATCAAATGAACGCTGTGCTCGCCGTTATCTCGGGGGTCTGACAAAGGAACTTCAACCGCTCGACATCGGTGTGAAGCGGCCGTTCAAAGTAAGGCTGTGAGCGGCGTGGGAGCGATGGATGACCGACGGAGACCACAGTTTCATGAAAAGTGGAAGGCAGCGCCGGGCAAGTTACGCCACTGTTTGCGGATGGATTGTTGATGCTTGGACTAACGTGTCTGCTGGCTCTATTGTTCAAGCTTTCGCAAAAGCCGGCATTATTTCTGAGGAACCGCGCTGCACGGAAAGTGACTCTGACAGCGAAGAAGGGGAAACTGGCATGTCTGATTTAGCACAGCTGTTTAATTCAGAAACAGAGGATGATGACTTTGATGGGTTTGATTAATACTTTGTAATAAATACATGAATAAAGCACAATCATACTCAGTTTTGCTCCCGCTCTATTTTTCTACCTGAAAACTTAATTCAACAGCAGCCTCTGGGCGGGTCTCCTCCTCTTCACCGCGGTGGCTGGCAGGTGTTTTTTCATCTAAATAATCGAAATCTTGCAGCTATATTTGCTGTGATCAGGGGGAATAAAGTAGTTTTAATATGTTTTTAAGTGAGAAAGTCCACCTGAAAACTTCATAATTGCAGTCAGTTCATCCAGATTATCTATTTCTGTCGGAGGCGCTCAGACCCCCACATACCAGCGGTGCACCGACAGCAGAAATCCTTTCAACAGCAGCCTCTGGGCGGGTCTCCTCCTCTTCACCGCGGTGGCTGGCAGGTGTTTTTTCATCTAAATAATCGAAATCTTGCAGCTATATTTGCTGTGATCAGTGGGAATAAAGTAGTTTTAATATGTTTTTAAGTGAGAAAGTCCACCTGAAAACGTAATAATTGCAGTCAGTTCATCCAGATTATCTATTTCTGTCGGAGGCGCTCAGAACCCCACATACCAGCGGTGCACCGACAGCAGAAATCCCTTCATCAGCAGCCTCTGGGCTGGGCAGCCTCAGGTTCACCGCGGTGGCTGGCAGGTGTTTTTCATCTAAATAATTTAAACTGCAGGCACCAGGATACCGGTAATAAAAGCGAACAAATTCCGTCGGCAGGTTTCAGGATTTTAAGTTAATTTAGGAGTGATCACAGCGCTCTGTCATCTGCGATGTGTCTGACTCACGGCCAGCACCCAGGTTTGATTAATACTTTGTAATAAATACATGAATAAAGCACAGTCATACTCAGTTTTGCACCCGCTGTATTTTTAAATACGCAGTAGAGGTATTTAAAGGTAGTAGAGGACTTGTACCTGTATATAAAAAACGCGCCCTATAGTCCGGTGCGCCTTATGTGTGTGTTAAATACAGAAATGGGACACATAACTGAGAGTGCGCCTTTTAGTACGGTGCGCCTTATGGTCGTGAAAATACGGTATTTGCCGCCACAACAAACCCCATGAATCTGTAATATATCTACCTGTTTAGTGACCATGGATGCTAATTATCAAGGTGCATAGTGGTAAACTTTTAGTCCGCTACCTTTTCATCCACAAGATGTTCGCGCAATCATTTAAAATGGTTTATCTACTATACAGTGTCCTATATTCAACTCAATTCAGTTTATTTGTATAGTACCAATACACAACATGTGATCTAAAGGCACTTTGCAGTTCATTAGGTCATACAGTCAAATTAATTTAAAGTTCTCTATCTAAGCAAAACCAGTTGATTGCATCGACTCATTGACTCTTCAGCAATCCCTCACACTAAGCATGCTTATAGCGACAGTGCAGAGGAAAAACTCCCTTTGAACAGGAAGAAATCTCCAGCAGAACCAGGCTCAGTGTGAGCGGCCATCTGCTGAGGCCCACTGGGGTTCAAGGAGACAGAAGCAGAGATACAAAAGGCAACTGTAAAAGCCGCCCCGGTCCAGGAAACACACAGCCAGGCAGAGGAGCTCCAAGACAGCTCCCATGTCGGAGGATTGAGATAGCACATCCAGCCTCCCCGGATGACTGAGCTCCTCACCCTGTCTCTAAGGGAGAGCCCAGACACATTACGAAGAAAACTGATTTCAGCCACTTGTATCCAGGATCTCGTTCTTTCGGTTATGACCCAAAGTCCATGACCATAGATGAAGGTAGGAACGTAGATCGCAAGGTAAATCGAGAACTTTGCTTTTTGGCTTAGCTCTCTCTTTACCACAACAGACCGGTACAGTGCACACTTCACAGCAGATGCCGCACCAATCTGCCTATCGATCTCTGGCACCGTTTTCCCCTCATTGGTGAACAAGACCCCAAGATACTTTATCTAGGGACAGTACATCCTCCTCATCCCGAAGAAGGCACTCTACCCTTTTCCAACTCAAGATCATGGTCTCAGGTTTGGTCTCACCGGAAACGAGTCAGACTTACTGCTGACAATGCGGACCAGGCTCTGACACCAGTCATACAGAGACCTATAGCCCTTATTAAAGGGCCTGGTACTCCATACTCTCGGAGTACACACAGGACCCCTTGAGAGAAACAGTCAAATGCCTTCTTCAGATCCACAAAACACATGTAGACTGGTTGGGCAAACTCCCATGCACCCTCCAGGATCCTGCTGAGGGTGTAGAGCTGATCCAGTTGTGCGCGAGGTTGAAAGTTTCCGACTAGAGATAGTTGGACGTACATCGACACATGGCTCTGGCTCTGGAACCAGTCTTCTTGAGAAGGGCTGGACATTCTTCCACTCTGGAATTGCTCCCGGTGAGAGGCGCCCAGTAGGAGTGGGCATACCTGTTGCCCCTCATCTTGGTGCCTGTATGTTGGGGTTCACCCCGGTGAATGAGAGGGTTGCCTCCCTCCACATACGTGTGGGGGAACAGGTTATGACTGTTGTTTGTGCTTATGCGCCAAACAGCAGTTCAGATTACCTAACCTTTTTGGAGTCCTGAGGTACTGGAGAGTGCTCTTTCTGGGGGACTCACTTGTTCTTCTGGGGGACTTCCAAGCTTATATGGGCAATGACAGTGAGACCTGGGGAGGCGTGGTTGAAAGGAATGGCTCACCTGACCTGAACTCGAGTGGTGTTCAGTTGTTGGACTTCAGTGCTCATTATGGATTGTCCATAACGAACACCATTTTCAAGCATAAGGGTGTCCATATGTGCTCTTGGCACCAGGACACCCTAGGCCGTAGTTCAATGATCGACTTTGTTGTTGTTTCATCTGACCTAAGGCCGCATGTCTTAGACACTCGGGTGAAGAGTGGGGCAGAGCCGACCACTAACTGTTGGTGAGTTGGCTCCGATGGTGGGGGCCCTAATAAAAGACAGGCAGGTGGCCCTCTGAATTGAGAAGACAACACATAAAACAGACCCATTATACAGATACAGAATTTTTTATGAAATAGCCATATATTATTTGTTCTAGGTTCTGTCCCTCTCTTCTTGTCCCTTTTCTTCTTCTTTTCCAAGCACTAAGCTCACCTACGTAGCTGATTGCTCCTTCCTGTGTTTCCAAAAAGGCCAAAGTAAATAACCCAGTCCTTCTTTTCACTGTAGACAAGCCATGATGTGCTTATATGTTTTCCACTTTTCTTTTCGATGAAATAATAGCTGCATGAATCATGACAGAAGACAAGATAGAGGAGAGCAGGAGGCGGGGTTACCAATCTATTTGCTCTGGAGAGCAGAGTTCGCTGCTTTTAGATGTTGTCACCAGAGGATGAAGAGAGCACATCCAGCCAGTTACAGTCAGAGAAACAGGACTACGCTGGAAAACAGGCCAAGCTCCAACATCTAGAAACAAAGGTGTTGATGGCAGCAGCACAGCTGATATTTCTCTCCAGGATGGAGTCACAGCCAAACAGGAACAGACCAGATGAAGCTACTATGAGAAAAAGCAGAGAGAGCAGAACGTTAGAGATTGAACTAACAGATTCTGCAGAGTGGGAGAATAGAGATAGAATGAAGCAGGATGATGAAAAAGGGGTCCCTATGTCCTCCAGCAGTCTAAGCCTATAGCAGCAGAACTATAGAGATAGCTCAGGATAACCTGAGCCACTCTAACTAGAAGCTTTATCAAAAAGGAAAGTTTTAAGTCTAGCCTTAAAAGTAGACAGGGTGTCTGCCTCACGGACTGAAACTGGTAGTTTTAGTCTGTGTGGCTACTGGCGTATTCCTAGCGGCTTCTCTGCGGGGCCTAGCCATCCGGGGCCCGGCTGGGGCTCCCGCCGGTGGGTGTTGCCCCCCTGGGGCCTTGGATCCCTGTGGCCTATGGCCAGATTCACTTCAGAGTGGCTGGCTACGGGCGGAACCGGCGGAGTCGTCCCCGCGGCTCCCCGGGGCTTGGTGGGGGTCTGATTTCCTGGGTTGGCCTGCCAAGGAAGGGCCAACCCAGGAAATTGAAAATCTGTTGGGCTCTTTTTGCCAATTATTCTTAGTGCCACATCGCCAGACAGGACACTGTTTAAAAAAAAAAAAAAAAAAGATTAAATATTCATCTTTCACATCTAAATATATATATATATATATATATATACATATATATATATATATATATATATATATATATATATATATATATATATATATATATATATATATATATATATATATATTTCAAAAATATTTGAATTCTATACTTTAATTTTAATTTTTTTAATGCCTTAATTAAGGTCACATGGTGGGTGACCTGCGTGCCTGGTGACACCCTTACACTGGGTTAGCATTGAGGATGTCACCACTGTGAAATAAATCAGTACACAATGGAGAGCAACATGTCAAGGGTTATTAATTGCTTTGCTCTATTATCTGACTAAATCCCTCTCACCAGAGCTGCTCTATGTTTATATAATATAAACAGAGTTGTTTCTGCTCAGAAGCAACGGGCATGTTGTGTTGACCTCCATACTTTGCATTTAATGGTATCATGTAAATTAGCGGGTCAACCTTGCTCTGGTTTTCCCACAGCATGCCGATCAGAGCCAAGGTGATTTTAACGCAGGTTCGTTGCTTGTTTAACCCAGCGTCAGTGAGCTGTTCCCACTGCCATTAAAAGCCTATTATTCCTGGGTTTAAACTGGTTTTTCAGCCAGTGAGAAAGGGATATATCAAACCTCTAAAACATTTACTAATAGCAAGTTCTGCTATTTTTCTTTTAGGCTCATAGATAACAGAACACCCAGCACTTCAGCTTTTATCTTCTTCATTTTCTATTTTCTATTATGTACCACAGTAAATCTGAACCATGGGAAGTAAGAATCTTCTGGAAGCTTTGGTGAGTTTGATAAGAAAACAGTATCACCATCACGTCTACACATGCATCCTTCTCCTAACACTATTGGCACATTATGGGATGACTGTTATTCTGCAAGGTTTCTGTAAGTTCTCAGTGAGTCTGTCTTGGATCTGAGTCACAGCTTGAAGCGATGCATCAACTGATTCCAGATTTCACACATAAACACAGAAGGACCTTTGTTTTACCGGTGTTTGGCTTTGCTGCAACACAACCACCCTTTCATCATAAGACCAAGAGGTGTTTGAAATAACAGCTCCCACGAAGATGGCGCTCTGTGTTTGCATCTAAATAGATCAGAGGACGGTTGAGGGCAGAGAGGATATTATTGCATTCAACTAGGAACCAACCTGTGTTGGAAATTCACTGGAGCGAAAGCAGAATAATGGAGTAAACTCACCGTTTCAAACAAGAAATGTTCCTGTTGCTGTAATTAAAGTAAAATTCACTTTTGCTAGAAGCTCTCTGGATTAGTTTGCCATGATTTCACTCTCATCATCCTTCCTATTATATGCCCTCCACTTGTCCACAATATCACTCATTTCCTCGTGTTTTAAACTTCGCCTCTCTGCAGTTTTCTTCCTTCCCTGAACTCTTTTTTTCCTGAACACAAGTATATATTTTCTCTGATGCTGACCTCTTTTACCTTGGTCTCCTGTCAGTAACTCAATTATGGAGAGCACTAGGAAAAGCAGTTATAATTAACACTGATTAATGAGGTGAAGTCAAAAGGATACATCAGCAGTCGTATGACTGGATTACATTAGTCAGGGACAATTACCGTGACACACCCGCATTAGTGGAAAGGAGAATTGGTTCTGGGTGTGAAGAGACTGAGGGCCAAAGGTTTATATTCTGATAAACATGATTCAAATCAAACTGAAATCATTCAGCTTTTCATCCGAGCAGGCAGGAATGCATGTGTGTGTATGCATTTCTGTCTGGGCATTAGAGTGAGGACCGTTTTTCTGGTTTCACCATCACATTGAGGACCGATTGTTTAAAAGTGAGGACATTTTGCTGGTCCTCCCACGCTACTTTGCCAGTGGTTAAGTTTAGGGCTAAGGTTTGAATCGGGTTTGGTTTAGGAGTAGGAAGAGTTATGCATTAGTAATAGATATAATAATAATGCATGTTATTTAAATTACAAATTAAGGGTAGATACACTTAATTTAAGAAATATTTACGTATTTCTGAATTTGTCTATTGGGAAGGATGTATGGAGGAAGAGGATCTGATGGACTGGGAAAATGGATAAGGTCAAACAGATATAGGGGTGATTGTGAATGGACTTAAATGTTAGCAGGAGAATTTTAAAATGCATACAGAGCTAAACCGGGAACCAGTGGAACTGTTGGAGGACAGGATTGATGTGGTGGATCGGGGGATTCGAGTTAGGAGGTGGGGAGCTGAATTCTGGACCAGTTGAAGTTTATTGAGGGATTTGTTTGGGAGACCAAAGAGGACAGAATTGCAATAATCCAGTATTGTGCCATTATAATAATTTTGGTAATTGAAAACCAATGTTCACATTTGATCTTAACATAATCACTGGAGAAGAGGTTGCAGTTTTGCTCATCAAAAAGCAGTGAGACCTCTCTTCTTTGCTCTGCAACCCCCTATCAGCCAACTCTGACAGAGGGGTAACTTGCATATTCCATATCAAAGAGGTTTCTAGAATTTATTTCTTTCATCTTCGTGGCATCTTGCAAAAATGACAAATATCCTGTCCAGGGAGTGTGTGCGTGATTGGTTGTTTATCCTGTTGGTCTCTGTGTTGCTCTGCGATGGACTGGCGACCTGTCCAGGATGGACCCCGCCTCTCGCCCATAGACAGCTGGAGATAGACACCAGCACCCCTCGCGACCCCAGTTGGGATTAAGCCTGTAAGAAAATGGATGGATGGATGGATGGATGGATGGATTGTATTTCTTTACCGACCTTTAGCTGATCCAAAATGCTGCAGCCAGAGTTGTGATGAAAATTAAAAAGACAGATCATATCTCTCCTATCCTAGCTTCTCTTCAAATCCAAAATAGAATTTTAATCATGACCTATCTCTATAATTATGCTCTGTTGTGCCATATGCCATGATCATGGTTTTTGGACATTGGGAACCTGTGTTCATATTTCATCTTGACATGATGACGATGCAGCTTTGGTGAATGAACAGATCTAAGATCTCTGCAACCCCCCTTTTCAGCCAACTCCTCCACAGGACGTCCCACAGATGTGTGACTTGCCAGCCCCCTCTGGGTGAGGACAGAGAGAACCACAGAACAAACCAGATCTCTTTCTCTTTCCTTGCTCTCTTTCCCATGAAGCTGGGGTCCACTTCGGCAGGGTCTCCAGCAAAAAAATGGAGATCTGGGTCAAAAAGACCCAGCTCTCCAGAATCTTCAAGGATAAATCATCATGGTAACCTTTCTCTTAAGGTTCAGAACTTATAGAGCCAGACTGGATGAGAAGGACCCCTGGCGTGAGCCTGAGACAAAGAAACTGCTAAGCGGCTGCTGGATGAAACTCAAGCCTTCCAAATGGAAATGTACAAAAAGGTTTGCAGGTCTGACAGAATTAGGGACAGAACAAACAATATGTATTTTGATGACATTGATCATTTCATGTGTTTACTGACGAGTAAAGATAATGCTAACAGGATTGGCTGCATGCTACACTATGCTATACAGAAACATGTGTTGAGCTGTTGTTGAAGCTTGAACAAGCTTTATTCACTAAGGGTTTAAACACTGATATAACATTAGTGTTTATGTGTTCCTCAAATGCTCATTACATTTTCATTACCAAGTCTGACCAAGAGTCATTTAGTGGAATCCTGATGTCTATTCGCTGCTAGCTATTTCAAAGAGGGTAAAGAATCATTAACTAGAGGTTATTTGTTCCAGATTAAGTTAATCATTTAATAAAACATTAATTTAGCCAAATAATGTTTTATTCACCTCATGGATTTGCATTGTGAATTGGTCTGAAAATATTCCAATTTCTCTAAATTAGTGAAAAGCTAGTTTGATCATATCGCACATTCTTCCAGATAAACTTTGGTTTCAAACACAAAATCCATCTTAAACTGTAATATGGTTTTCAACCATGTTTCCCCTTCCTCTTTGTACATAGTAGTTTAATTTAGTTTCATTAGTTGCAGTTAAGAGTGTTAAACTGAAATATGTAGCTGAATGAATTTTGTTAATAAACTCTTATATTTTGAACAGAAGTTGTGGTGAATTTATTCCATGTATGTGCAGAAATAACTGTTTGACCATGATTAGAGCTCGAATCACTCTTTCATTTACTATGCCCTACTAGCTGTATGTAGGTAGTGATTCTGTGACACATCTTAAAGTATCCAAAATGTAAATTGTCAGCTGGCTGGGATCTGAATAGAATATAAATCCATAACATTAATGTGGCATCCAACCTGGATGGACATTGAACATAAAATCACAACAACTGCTATAGATTTAGACTGCTGGAGGACATAGGGACCCCTTTTTCATCATCCTGCTTCATTCTATCTCTATTCTCCCACTCTGCAGAATCTGTTAGTTCAATCTCTAACGTTCTGCTCTCTCTGCTTTTTCTCATAGTAGCTTCATCTGGTCTGTTCCTGTTTGGCTGTGATTCCATCCTGGAGAGAAATATCAGCTGTGCTGCTGCCATCAACACCTTTGTTTCTAGATGTTGGAGCTCGGCCTATTTTCCAGTGTAGTCCTGTTTCTCTGACTGTGACTAACTGGATGTGCTCTCTTCATCCTCTGACATGGGAGTCTGGGCCATGCCTTTCTGCTGGCTCTGCCTTCTCCACTCTCTCCACAGATAACTGCCTTTGACAGAGGGGTGGGGTGCCCACACCTGCGGCTCGTTGAGCAGCGCGCAGCAGCACTAGCTTGACTCTGACATCAGAAGGACGCCTGAGTGTTAACCGTTGTGGTATGAACCAGTGGCCTCTGTATTCTGACAGCGTTCTGACAGCGTTGTTTTTCCTGCGCTAAATGCTACCTTTGGGTCTCCCAGGTCTTTGATCGAGTTAAATTCTCCCTCTGCTCAAGCTGCCCTTCCAAGCCCTCTCGGTTCCCCTTCTGGATCATCCTGCTCCTCCTGTTATCTCAGAGAATCTGGACTGCCGGCGCTGCTCGGACCAGCTCTCAGCCCCTCGTCTGTCAAACAGTCACTAGCCCCAACCAACGTCAGGCAAGTGCAGAGTCCATTCCGTTTCCCCGTCCGGTTTCCTCATCCCAAGTGGTAAGTCTCTCTGTCTGGAGCCAAGTCTGATACGTTTTTCCTCTTCCTTTCTCTCAGATCAAACCTCGGGTCTGCGCCTAACGGCTCCGTGTCTCAGAGCTTTTTCTGTGTCTCAGTTTTTTCTTCTCCCCGTGTTGATTTCCCTGAGTAAATAAACTACCTAAAACTGTCTCCTGCCTCTGAGTGTGATCTGCATGTGGGCCAAGCACCTAAATCCTAACATGACAGCCTTTAGATAACGTGTTGTGAACTGGCGCTATGGAAATAAACAGAATTTAATTTAATTGATGAAGCTGTGGACGAGGATGGCAGCAGAGTGGGGGGTAAGGGAGGGGTCGAGGCCGTTGATGTAGGTGGAAGTTATAAGACCTGATAATGTTATTGATTTGCAATTGAAATGATATTGTACTGTGAAAGATGACGCCCCAACTCTTAACCTCAGGGGGAGGTGAGATGGTGACGGTATCAATTGTAAGAGAAAAGCTGTCGGTTTTGCATAGGATTTAGATTTAGTGCAAACGAAGAGGGTTAGGGCATAGGAAGGGTTGAAAATGACTGAAAATCAATAGAGGCCAATGGGAGTCTACATATGTTCCTCAATACCTGTAATCACCCCACAATGTGTGTGTGGGCTCTTGCTTTTAATGCCTTGTGGGGCCCATTTTCAAGAAAAATGGCATGTTGTGGAGACCGACTTCTCCTTTCGGGGAATAAAGATAGTGAGGCAAGTTTCTGTGGATGTATTTACTTGTTTTTCTTGTTAAAATACAACATCCTGGGAACTGATAATCCTCTGCCAGTTTACTGTTTTAGGCTTAGGTGTTAGGTTTAGGACTAGTGGTAAGTGTGAATTGAGTTTAAGTTAGGGTTAGGTATTGACCTGTAATGAAATACATATGAAAGGATGTCAATGGAAAATCGCTACTGGACTAGAGAGTCCTGACATGTAAATGTGTGTGTGTGTGAAAGAGACAGAGACACTTCAAGGTGAGTCTAGTCTTTCACTTTAATGGCACATTTTAAGCAGCGAGTAGTCAAAGTGTGAACTGTTCAAACAATAAAAAGATCTAATCATCATTAATCTGAATGATGAAAAAAAATGTAAAAAGGCACATAATCAAGAGGTGATTAAAGGAAGATAACAAGGAGGGAAGATATGCTGGTGAAGATTCTGTCATCCAGGTCATGGTCATTCCGTAAAAGTTTAAAAAACAATCCAGTGGACTTGGTTTGAAGACGTTTCGCTTCCCCTCCAGGAAGCTTTCTCAATTCCAAATGTAAGAGTTTTTGTCATTGCGAGCATGATCTCATGTTAGAGACAACCGGTTGAAAGTTTAGCTCCTGAATTTAAAATTCCTTATTATTTTTAAAATATAACTAAGAGAGCAAAAGCACAGTTTAGGTCACTTTATTTTATTCACATTGCAACATTTCAAAACAAGTCAATACAGACAGGAAAAGAGCTGCACTGCAATAATAATCTAAAATTAAGTCATTTCTTAAATTAAGTGTATTTACCCTTAATTTGAGCAGGTAAATAAGATGATTTGCTAAGGGAATTAAGATTTATACTCTTGAAGTAAGATAATTAGAGAGTATACACTTGATATAAGACAATGGAATTGTTAAGTATCTGTTTCTGTTATGTTGTTCTTTTGATATTCAGTTTTGCTTTACTCCATGTTTTATAGTCTTAGTGGATTAATTCCTTATTTTGTTTTTTCTGGTTATTTTCAATTCTCAGGTTTTTATTTGTTGCTCTCTGCTGCCCTCTTGAGTTCTCCTTTTTTCTCTTGCTCCTTTCTTGTTTCTGCTCTGCTCACACCTGCTCCTAATCTGCTCGTTAACCCTCGCATTGTTTCAGTCACCTACAAATACTCTCTCTGTTCTGTTCACCTTTGCTGGGTCCTCGTCTAACCTCGTCTGTGTTGGGATCTGGAGCTGTACCACCTTCCTCCAGCAGAGTGCGCCGTGGGTCTCCTGGAGCTGGAGTTTTCCAGCACACCTGAGGCGCATCTTCTCATCAAGAGACCTGCCCTTTATAACCAGCTGCCAGACCTTGCTTCGACGCCGCAGTGTTGACCTAGTTTGGTTAGCGACCTGAGCCTAGAACTTGAGAATCTTTGCTGTCTCTTGAGAGAGATCTGATTCTAATTCTCCCTTGTTTTGCCTCACAGGAAACCTGTCTCTACATGAGGCTCTGGATGAGCTTAACCTGCCGAGATTGCCCTCGTGAGCCAAACCTGAAGATTCCTATGTGGATTCCCCTGCTGCTTTTGGCTAAGAGCTGGAAACTCAGATCAAGGTCTGCCTTTAAAGTCAGAAGCAAGACGCTGCAGCTGCTCTTGGACTCTGCTGAACAAACAGTCTCTGGACCCAACAGTTCCCTCTCTCTCAAAGAGAAGCTCGGACTCCATCTTGGTATACTCCAGAAGTATCTAAAGACTCATAACTCATCAGCCTGTTTCCTAATCAAACTATCATCTCTGCAGACTGCAGTGAACCTGCCCTGACCAGTTCCAGATCCAGTTCATGATCTTGTGTTTTTGTGCAAGCTCATTAAACTCTGTTAAACTTTTACCCAGCCTCCGTTGTGTTCTGCATGTGGGCTAAGAACGTAAGACCCATCATGACAGTCTGTCTTTCTCCTACTCATCTCTCTGAGCCTTCCTCCTGGTTACTGTTCTTCCCCTGATGAATCCATGGTTTTTGGTAACGTTTGATCGAGTTTTCTTATTTTATCTTTGAATTTTTGACTCCTTTGTTTTTTTCAGTATTAATCATTAAATCACCTCTGCCTTCCTGCCTCTGCTTTGGGTCAACTATCCTAAACCAAATCCTGACAGAAGGACCCAGCCAAAAAAATGGAACCAGTAGAGCAACCCCATGAGGCAATTGTATTCCTCAAACCCCTCAGACTATCCATAGTCAATCTTTCCACCATCTCTCCACCCTGGGAGCAAGCAAGAACAGCATACTCATTACTAATTAATCTAAAAAAATATCCAGAATTCCATAAGTTTTTCCTTCAAGCCAGAAAAATAGACCAAGTTAAATGGAACATTCAGGACACCCATGCAAACATTTTCAATAAACCTTTACCACCCAAACCACCACTCTGAGACTTACCTGAGCTTTCCTTAACCTCAGAACCTGCTCCTCCACCTTTTCCAGCTGTTGGTCCCCCCCTGCCTTCTGCTTCTTCCAGACGTAGGAACCGGTGCCGGGGAAAAGTGGCAGCTCACTCTCCGACAGGTCAGCCTGACGCCTCCACTCTCTCTCCAGTTGGTGAGCCTGACGCTTCCACCTCATCTCTGGGGTGTTAGTCTGACGCCACCTCCTCTCCTCCGGTGGGTCAGCCAGCAGCTAGCCTCAGTCCCCTTCATCACCAGGTCAGTTTCTTCGGCGGTCTCAGCAGACATCTCCTTGGCCAACAGCTAGCTCCATCCGTTAAAAGACAAACAAGGTCCTTTAGTCACACTCCCCGCCATCCAAGCTCCCCATATTTAGGAGTCAGACCTTTAGACATTCTTTTATCGGGATAGAGAGGATCTATTCCCTTTCCTCCCACCTCCATCAGCTCCCCGCCAGCCAGATCCCAGTTCAGAGCCCTTTAGCGGGCCAGAGTCAGAGCCCTTAAGCGGGCCAGATCCTGAGTCAGAGCCCTTTACCGAGCCAGTTTCCTTAGCTCCAGAGCCCTTTAGCGGGCCAGGTTCTCTAGCTCCAGAGCCCATTAGCTGGCTTTTTAGCCTAGCGTCAGAGGGCATTAGTGGGCCACTTAGGGTGGCACCAGAGGCCATTAACAGGCCAGTAAGCCAAGCCCTAGAGACTCATGAGCGAACTCTGTGCCGTCCAGAGACCCCTGAGCAAACTCTGTGCCGTCCTGAGACCCCTGAGCAAACTCTGTGCCGTCCAGAGACCCCTGAGTCTGCTCTGTGACTCAGAGACACCTGTCCAGAGACACCTGAGCACATTATGAAGAGGCCTCAGAGTTAGAGCTTGGTGGGAGTTACTCTCTTAGAGCCCTCAGCAGTTGCTCCAAGTGTCCTCAGCGGGCACTCCAAGCATCCTAGAGTCCTCAGCGGGCGCTCCTCACCACTCTGAAAGCGGCTACAGCCGCAAAGGGTGACAATCTCCCTACCAGATTCCTCCTCTGGTATCGTACTTCACTCCAAACCACAAAATCTGTTTATCCACCCCGCTGACGACCAGCCGCTCCCTGTACTTATAAATAAAGCTTCTTTGAAAATCATCTTGATTTGTCTGCCTGAATATTGGGTCCAAGGTTCTGGGGTCATTACACACAAAGGGTTGCCTTCTCCAAACTTCATGAAGATCTTTACAAAACATATAAGAGTGGAATTTCTGTTTCTTTGTTTGCACAACCTAAATCTTTTCAGTAGCAACAAATCCCATTCTTGCAATGATATTAACATCAATATAATTTAAAAATATTAAAATGACACATTTTGTTGTGTTTAATGGAAACCATCATATTTTGGTACCATACAGTAGTGGCAATACAAAATCTCCCCATTTTCCTTGATGGGCCCTTGGCTGGTCGCCTAAAATTGCTTTTTTAACCTCAATCTTTGGACTAAAATATTCTTTCTGCCATGATTTGTGGACATTAAGATCTAAAGAGAAGCACCATCTTCTGGTCAGACCCGTAATTCAGTGAAAGGGTGGTGTCAGAGTGAAGAAATATGCCAGAGGGGGTCACTCCAGTGCATGGAAATTGGAAGGGATTTTGCTGGGAGTGCATATTTCTAATGTATTTCTAACTTCCAGCTACTGTATAATGGCGTATTTGCAGTGTTTTGGTATAAAAGAGGGTTCACAGGAGGAAACCGTCCGGTCTTCTTGCTTTCACGCCCACGGCCATGACCAACAAACTTCCTAGCAAACCTTCTTTCTTTATTTTTCTTGTTATTTATTTATGTAATAACCTCAGACTCTTGGACCCAATATTCAGACCGAAAGACCAGGAAGATCAAAAGGCTTTATTTCGAACAAAAGAAAACAGCAAGCAACTGGGCGTCAGCAGGGCGGATAACCGGATTCTCTGCAGAGATGGAAAACAGAGGTAAGTGTCTGGAATGTCAGTCTGATCATAACTAGGGGCTAAAGTCCCTGATCTGGTTCAAAGTCCATTCGGATCCCAGAGGAGAGGGAGGAATACGGGAGGGAGGTTGTCCACCCTTTGCGGCCGTAGCCGCTTCCAGAGCACCAAGTGAGGATAAGCTAACAGCAGCCGAAGTTGAGGGGAGGGTAATCCTAGCTGAGGTTAGTCAAACAGTCTAGGATCAGTAACCAACAGAACCCAAGAAAACAAAATCCCAGCAGACACAGCAGGCAAGGACAAGGCAAAAACTTGAATATAAATAGATGAGGGAACCAGGTAGAAACGATCAGCATTAATCCCTGCCATGCGTTATGCATAAGTTAACCTGTTGTTGGCCAGAAGTTCTGGACTCATTATGAATACTCTGTATACACCCAAAAATGAAAAAAATATATAGAAAGTTCAGCGTTTTAGGAAATTCTGGGGTGTCGGCTATATGCTGGCTAAGTTGTCAAGCTGTGAAAAGGGTTTAACTGAGTTCACTATAAAGCCCACGATGTAGTTACTGCTCCATATAATGACTGAGGGGTTAGGGGGCAAACAGACTAAATTAATACATGTCTCCCTCTGCAAACTACACCAGCATAACTAACGTGTAAAGACATTGAATGGTGTGCAGACTGTAACTGTATCTTATTCACATTTTCAGTGCTTCTGTTTTATTTTTTTTTACTTATGTGACAGCATATACTTTTATTTTCCTAGACACATTACTTCACAAAGACCCCCATCTCTACCACTCAGCATGAGACAAAACGGTTCATATGCTCCGTCAAATCTGTGCCCGCATGCTGGAGGTCACCCCCAGTTACACGCAGCTTTGTTCACATAATAAAGATGTTATTAGAGCTGCAGATGTAGACATCTACTGCTTGTTTAATATCCTCATATGTCCCATCATGTTCCAGCAATCTAATTTTCTTTGAAGTGAATCTAAAATCAAATCAAAGAAATTGAATTTGAATTACCAATTTATTCTTTTTTTGAGTAAGGACAACCTGCGCTTAATTGAGTTACTTAAAGGTGAGATATATTTGATGTAGTGTATGACTCAGCCTGTTATCATCACTTCCTCGGTTTTTAGGTGTGACTATTGTCAACATGATCTGCTGGAAGCCTCACATCTAACATATTCAGACTGGACTATCTAAAAGCATCAACATTCTTAATACATTAATAAAACAAAACTTTTTCTGAATTATAAAGCATTACACATTCTGATTTTTACCATCCCTGATTGTGTAACGATATGCATGCTGCAGAAAAAAGCCTTCCAGATATTTCATAGGGCTGGTTATACCAGTCCATTATTTACATAGTCCTGCTTACTTAATCAATTTCCCTGATCTGGTAGAATTTTAAATATCTCTCTCCTCCACTGTAGCATTTTTTTTATTCCTATGCCTGACAGGAGTCACAATAAGGTCAGTTCTCCTGTGTCCAGATTAAAGGGGGGGCCAGAACCACCTGCATCCATAGTCAAGAACATTTCTTTAAATATATTATTTCAAAGTTTTAAATATTTCAAATAAAAATATTTTTTCTTTCGTCGGTGCTCTAAATCAAAGTAATGTATATGTTATACATATACATATATATTTTCACAAACACTTTCACTTTCTGCTTGAGTTTATTTAACTAAAATGGCAGAAAAACTGCACATTACATGATTATTCTAAGAAATTTTACACTTACAAAAACTTACAAAGGATTTTATTATACATACCAACCATTCACAATTTCAAAGGAACTTAAAAGGGGAAAAAAGAAAAACAATTGCAAAAAATCCCATCTTTTATTATAAGCTAGTTATCTAATCCATAAGTAGGTGGTGACATTCAGATGGAGCCTCATGAACTGTGGGGATCGTTGAAGCAATTTGGCCAAACGGTTCAAAGCCTCATGAGGCTTCATCTCACCATCCTAGGAAAAATCTAAAATCCCAAAATACTAAAAACAAAAAAAACAAGAACCAATAAACATCAGGGAAACTGCTTGAGAGAAGCCAGAGACTAGAAAGCCATTAAACGACTTCATCAACACAAGAAACCAGCACTGACTGAAGGCTCTGCTGCTCTTTTAAGCCCAGCACGCTGATGACAAAGATTATCTTCACCTGTGTAGGCGACCCAGGTTCTCTACAAAGATTTTCTATGCAAGAGATGATAACTCGCACTCAGTCACACACAGGAACCCTGACATTTATAGATACGTATATTGATATGTATATGCCGGCTACCGTTCATTCATCCTGTCCGCTGAACTGCTGCTAGTTTTACTCACATGCCTGGAAGATGTCTAGTGCTGCTACCACAGACGATCTCGCTCTCCAGATGAACGATTCAGATGAGCTAGAATAAATATGGGGGTAGAGCGTAGCCGCCTGTGGCCTGGGCTACCTGTCACAATTCTAGCCCGGAGCGTGGATGACATCATACATACTCTGCTTTGTTTTAAAAAATATATAAATATAAAAAATATAACTGCTGATGTCTGAGGGACAGTGATTCTCCTCCATTTTCTGAATGCTGGCGTACCATAAAGAATAAATGATGAACAGTTTAGTTTGTGCCTTCAAGTCGTTGCCCATAGGAAGACGTTACTGGATATAACCTAACGGAATATCTTCAGAACGGCTCCACATGACACTAAACTCATATAAACCCGTCATCTTTATTAGATTAATTTAAAATTCAGACTGGTATCATGCCAAGGTCGTGCCCGTACCAGATTTTGTATGTCATGTCAGGAGGGCACATTCAGCAGGAGAAGGGAATTTGATCATCTACGCCTTATTTTCACAAATAAAACACTGTTTGATCAAAGGTTCTGATCTGAGGAGGAACGTTTCTCAGAAAGTTTATAAAAAAAACATCTTAAGTACTGACATAATTTATTCCAATCATGTTAAACCAAAGCATTGATACATGCATAAATTGCAGAGGATTATCCACCTTTAAGGCCAGCATGACCAACACCCTGATAAACAGTGACCCTGATCTTACTGTAGCTCTTCTTGGACTGTTATCTAAGTCTCCCAGCCCTCAGTGAAGCCTATACAGACCAACTTCCAGCCACTGGAATAACCCCCGCCTTCTCCTGGGTGTGCACATTTTTTTACTCTGGCTCCAACCTTTCACTGACTTAGAGGGTCTGACCAGGAGATGATGCTTCTCTTTAGATCTTAATGTCCACAAACCATGACAGAAAGAATATTTTAGTACAAATATTGACGTCTAAAAGGGAATTGTAGGGGACCAGCCGAGGGCCCATCAAGGAATATATATATATATATATATATATATATATATATATATATATATATATATATATATATATATATATATATATATATATATATATATATATATATATATATATATATATATATATATATATATATATATCGGATTCCTATATTTGGGTCAGTAAGTTACATTATGAAGTGTGATTTAAAGAGTTTGTCCTGAGAGACAACCGGAGAGACAAAGCTTAAAGGTATAAAAACAGCTTTCCTCAACAGTAGTGCTGGAGCGAATCATAAATTCTTTAATTTCTTTCCCAACCTCAGCCAGTGTATCAACAACACAATGTTTTCAAGAAGGTTGAAAATAAAGAATGCTCTTCCTCTTTTTATCCCCCTTCTATGAAGCAAGCGGCAGATTAGTCACCTTTGTTGCGTATTAATGGCGTTCAGGTCAAATGACTGGCCATTCAAAAACACATTGCATTTGCAAAGATCAGATTTGCATTAGATTCAGGAACACCTAGCCAAGTGGCCTGGATCATATTAGAAAAAAATGTAGATGTCTTTTGTCCATAATTCAATTTTCAATTCAATTTATTTATATAGCGCCAAATTCACAACACATGTCATCTCAAGGCACTTTCCAGTTCAACCAGATCATACAGTCAAATTGATACAAAGTTTTCTATCTAAGGAAAACCAGCTGATTGCATCGACTCATTGACTCAAATACAATCCCTCACACTAAGCATGCTTGTAGCGACAGTGGAGAGGAAAAACTCCCTTTTAGCAGGAAGAAACCTCCAGCAGAACCAGGCTCAGTGTGAGCGGCCATCTGCCGAGGCCGACTGGGGTTCAAGGAGACAGAAACAGAGACACAAAAAGCAGCTGTAAAAGGCGGCCCCGTCCAGGAAACACACAGCCAGGCAGACGAGCTCCGAGCCAGCTCCCATGCCAGAGGACGAAGAGAGCACATCCAGCCAGTCACGGTCAGAGAAACAGGACTACACTGGAAAACAGGCCGATCTCCAACATCTATAAACAAGGGTGTTGATGGCAGCAGCACAGCTGATGTTTCTTTCCAGGATGGAGTCACAGCCAAACAGGAACAGACGAGGCAAAGCTACTCTGAGAAAAAGCAGAGAGAGCAGAACGTTAGAGATTGAACTAACAGATTCTGCAGAGTGGGAGAATAGAGATAGAATGAAGCAGAATGATGAAAAGGGGTCCCTATGTCCTCCAGCAGTCTAAGCCTATAGCAGCAGAACTATAGAGATAGCTCAGGATAACCTGAGCCACTCTAACTAGAAGCTTTATCAAAAAGGAAAGTTTTAAGCCTAGCCTTAAAAGTAGACAGGGTGTCTGCCTCACGGACTAAAACTGGTAGTTGGTTCCACAGGAGAGGAGCCTGATAACTAAAAGATCTGCCTCCCATTCTACTTTTAGAAATTCTAGGAACCACTAGTAAACCTGCAGATTGAGAGCGAAGTGCTCTGTTAGGAACATAAGGAACAATCAGATCTCTGATATCAGATGGAGCTTGGCCATTTAAGGCTTTATATGTGAGAAGGAGGATTTTAAATTCTATTCTGGATTTAACAGGAAGCCAATGAAGAGAAGCCCGGATAGGAGAGATATGAATATACGGTCATGAAAAGATCAGAAACAGGTTGCATATGGGCAAAAAAGTTGGATTTGGGTCACTTTAGGCTGCTGAGTGAACCCAGCTTTAGTCTAACCCTCTGTCTGACCATGTGTCTCTCATTTCCAGACATATGCATTATTCTTCACTTCCATCCAAACTCACAGTCCTGACAGAAGCTTTTTCACTCCTCTGCATTAATGTTTTCTGACACACACAATCTGGATGGCAGTTGTGGATGTAGTCCATCTTTTAAATCTGCCTCTGAGAGCTGCAGACGATGCTGTGACTGCTGTATAATTACAGCTGACAGCCAGGAGACAGAGAATAAAAGCAAAAGCTGCACTGTGGCTTTTGTCTATGAGCACTCAAAAATACATTCACCAAATCAGTGGAGTCATCCACAGCCTGACTAGAAGAAAGCACTCTCATACTTTCATTTGGAATTAGGATATTTGTGGGTCCAAATTGCAGCTCTTCAGTGCAAAATGTGTATTTTGTTTCTGTGTACATTTATATTAAAATGAAAGCTGATAGAAGGTGTGCACGCTGCCAGTGGTTGACATCTGGTTCTAAAGGTTACCGAGGGAAAATAACTCAGGCTTAAAAACTCAATGTAATTATTAGGGGTGTAAATCACTCAAATCATGGCGATTCGATTCAGTATCGATTTCCTGACCCAACGATTTGATTATTTTCGATACTCAATAATACACCACGATACGATTCGATTCATTGGTTCATTTTTTTTACCTTACAGGCTAGACAAGGTTTCAAATTTGAAATAAATCAATGAAAGCTGAGAAACAACAGCAAATAACAGAAGTAGAAAAGTTGTAATCCACCTATTCCTATTAAAACCTCACAGGGGCGGATCTAGAAAAATATTTATGGGGTGGCAAGAGGGGGGCAGGAATTTTTGAGGGGTGGCAACATATGGCATTTGTTTACACTGAATTTAATCACAGTTATCACAGTTTGGTGAGAATAGTATGTACAGTATGTGTTTCATGTGAAACAGTTCATATTAGAAATACATCGTATAATGAGATCTCATTTAATAGGAGATAGAAGAATGATAACACTACTTCTAGAGGGGCCTTATGACAGGAAAGGTATTACGGTAAGACACAGGTGCTGAGTAGTAGATGTGTGAGACTGACTGTCAGAGAGGCAGCTTTGCAGCATTTGCACAAGAAGAAACGATAGAAAGAAAAAGTTACCCATCAGAGATCTATGGACTGAGCTGGACTAAAGTGAGCATTATTGAAATAAATTAACTTTCAATTATAATTCTAAAAAGAAAAGAACCTGCAATTCTATGTATTTTTACTATATTTGTTGAATCTTTTAGGATAACCTGAGGGACGACATATTAAAAAGATGTTTCCGTACTTATTCTAGAATGTTCTGTTATGTGCATTGTCATTTTAAAAAATCCTCTATGTTTGATATTATGCTTGAGTATTTTCTCAAACAAGATAGAAAAAATTATAGCTATCCTTGGAATCCGTTTTAAGATCTCTTCTGTCTTCTTCCTCCATAAATGTATTTATGCTCTGTTTTTTTGTTGTTGTTGTTGTTGTTGTTGACTATGTTCTTTATTGGTGGGTAGGAAGGGAGAGAGTCTGTTCTAACCAGTGTTGGGATCTGGAGATCTGCCATCTTTCTCCAGCAGAGGGCGTCCCTGAGTCTCCTGAGCTGAAGCCTCCAGCACACCTGCGGCTGATCATCTCATCAGGAGACCAGCGTTATATGTCATGATCCTGGCCTGATTGCTCATTCCACTCACCTGTGTTACTCTGTCTGTTTTTCTCATTACTGCTTATCTGATCCACCTGTTTTCAGCTCCTATATATGCTGTGTGTTTTCCAGCTACCAGTGTCAGAATTTTCAAGCTGTTTTGTGTGAGTAACTCTAGCCCTCTGTTTGTTTTTATGATTATCTAAATTGTGACCTGTTTCTGTTCTGTGGATCCTGAGTTTTGCTTTGCCCTAGTCTGCTCTTTAATCTGCTCTGTTCTGGACTGATTCCTGGATTCACCTGGCTCACCAAACTTGGACTATTTTTCTGACATTGGCTTGGATTCCCCTTCTGTACCTCATCGGCTTTCTGATCCTCTGGTCTGTGAAATTGGTTCTGGTTCAACTTCGACTTTGGACATTCCCTTCAGGACTCTGTTGCCCCTCTGCCTCGGCTGGCTTCAGCTCCACTCAGAAACAGGTCAGTGACTATTTTCTCTTGTTATCAACCCTTATTAGTCACTGACCTGGGTTTCTGTTCCCACATAGGATCCGGTTTATCCACCCCAGCTGACGAGCAGCCATGCTTAGAGTTAAATAAAGTCTAGTTTTGAACTATCCAGATCTGTCTGTTTTTGAATATTGGGTCCAAGGTTTTGAACTCATTACATTATAAGCAGCGGCTGAACTTCCCTTCAGTGCCAGAGTGTTAAACAGTTATGGTTAGCAAGCCTGAGCCAAACCTGTTGCCTGAATCTCTGACTGCTTAGAAAGCCAACCTGATTCTAACCTGCCTTTGTCCTCTCTGCCTTCCTAGGAAGAACTTATGGACTCAGGAGCTCTGGAGGAGCTCACATTCAAAGACCTGCCTGCCTGCTCTGTGAAGCCAAACCTTAAGATCAACACTCTGAGTCTGCAAGCTAGTTCTCAGGGGAGAACTAGGAGATCAACTCAAGGTCTGAACCACTCTAGTCTGAAGTCAAGCCCAGTCGCTGCTAAACCCTCTGCTGAACCCTCAGTCTCTGGACCCTTCTGGTTCCCTCTCTCCAACGCTCAGTCTGAACTACCATCAGGTACAGATCAGTTACAAGTTCTGTCAAGACTCCTCAGCTACTTGGCTAATCAAACTGTCCCTCTCTGCAGAGAGCCCTGTGTTTCCAGTCCCGGACCCGTTCCAGTATCAGTGCAAATAACTTTATTGTGTGAAATCTTTCAATAAACACCTGTTAACTTTTACTCTGTTTCCGTGGTGTTCTGCATTTGGGTTGAGCTCCTTAGACCCAACATGACAATCAGCTGATTTCTTCAAAAGCACCTTCTGTAGCACATAGCTTTATAAAACGTACTAATAAGCTATTAAGCTAAATCGACCAGAGTTTGTTTGTTTCTTTTGTGCAGGTCTGATTTAAGCCCAGCAAAATCTGGTCCAGACCAAATAACTGGATCGAGTCTAACTTGCTGAAATGGTCTGATCCATTTCCTGTTGGACTCTGGTGCAGGTTGCTTCAGGAATCATTACAAACTGGCCTCAGTCTCACCCAAATTCCAAAAGCTCACAGCTTTTGGGCTTAGCAAGCTACTGTTGTAGTAAATGTAATACAGAAACTATACCTGATCCACCTTATGTTGCCTAGCAACATCGCTACCAGAAGGTGTTGAATCTTCTTGGGGGGGGGTATAAGGTAGGTAATGAGGTCTTTGAAGACTAATACTTTAGTTAAATACTATTTATAAATGTCTGCATTTGATTGTAAAACTGAAATACAAAACTATGAGAAATCTTAAAAAGTATTCAAGGACAATTAAATTTCAAAGCATATATTTTTCTTTGAATAACTTTTTATCTCTTCAGTAAAAGAGAACCAAAAATGACCCAAACTGAACAAAGAAGAAAGTTATTGTTTAAAAAACAGCTAATCTATTTTAAAAAATGCATTCCGTGTTCAGCAGTTGGGATTAGAATGTTCGATAACACCTGGCATGTGATGTCACAAAGAGACTGCTGATGACATCACAGACTTTGGAAGGGATCTGAGCATAAACCCACCCAGTGTTATCTGTTCCCGACCTTCATCGAGACAGATCCCTTTGGAGAAGCACGTTCGAACCTTAGCGAAACCAGCCAGACATCGTTCTCAGATATCACGCGTCTTTTAGGTCGATATTCTGATTGATAGAAAGTTAGCCATGGAGCAAAAACAGTTTGTTTGTGGAAATGAAACCTCTCCAGCTAAACTTTCATGGGAAGACATGATTGACCTCCTCATCCAGGTCGACTATGAGGCCATTATTTTCCCAACTGAAGATGACAGCTCTGTCAGCAGCAAGCTGCATCTCAGGAAAGCAGAAGACGGTCCAGAGATCCAAGGGGAAGCGGTTTCTTCTACCATTGAGGCTCCCCCTTAGCGGAGGTTCAGCTGAAATCATCCATCGCTGCTGACTCTACGCCTCTAAACTCAGACGAGGTCCAGCAAGCATGTCAGCCATCTCCGAGGTTAGAAGAACCAAAGACTCACCCCAGTTCGGGTCTTTCTTCTGAGGCACCGTACTCACACCATCATGGTAAGTGTTTTATGGGTCAATACTAGGGTTGTCAACTCGATACAGATACTAAGTAAAACATTCGATACTCGATGTCATTTTCGATACCACAAGGATAAAAACAAAGACTCCAAAATTCAACAGAAATGTTCTCATTAATAAACAAAATACAATAAATAGATAAATAAATACAATAAACAACATTTTGAGGTTGTATGCTGTGCACAATATTAAGCAAGCATGATAAAAAACTTACAAAATTAAAATGAAGTGTTCCTTCCTTGGCTATGCTTTGCACACATACCAATGACACGAGCCAAACGTTTAAAAAACAAAAATCATTCGCAGCAGCTGCACCTGTTACAGAAAAAAGTCTGAAACCGAAAAGTGCACAAAATTATTCAATCACACTGTTCTGAAAGTGCATTTTCCTCTATTCTGCACTTTAGATGAATGACTGTTTAGGTGCCACTGGTGGTGGCACTGTATCGATACTTTTGAAAATGAAAATTGTATCCAGATACAACTTTTTTTTTGATAACCCCGTTCATTGTGTCTTCCAAACCAGATAAAAACAGGAGAAAGCCATGGCACACCGGGACACACAGAAAAACTGATGTTGACCGCCCCAAGTTCTATCAAAGCAACAGGATGCCACGCCATGCGTCAGCGGTTACGATGATCCCTCGCTCGATGTGCATCGAAGAGGCTATCAAACGTATCAACGATCTCACTCCGCAGGTTACTGCTCTAAAAACAGAGCTGCACGAGAGAACATGTGATCTGCATGAGGAGAGAGAACAAAGAATCCAGTTTCAGGTTGACTGCAAAACTCAGATGAAACAAATCGCAGAACTGGAAAAAAGTTTAGAAAGTGAACGTTGCATGAGACTCAAAAGTGAAGAGAAAGAGGAGAAGCAGGAAACATTCACTGTAACCCAGCCTACACGTGCGTCAAAGTTACCACGCATTCCCACAGTTACGGTGTGCGTCAGTGTCCTGCATGAGCTCGCCTTCCTGAAGAGGCAGGCTGAGAAAAACGCCAGTAGAGAAGGGAGGATGGCAGAGGCTTTTGTAGAAGAACGAGAGCTGAGGCTCAAATATGAGGAACAGCTGAAGACTAAAACTGAAAATGACTCCAGACTCAAAGAACAGGAGGAATTGATCAAATCTCTGAAGAGTCAAGACTCACAATTGACAGCAGAGTTGAAACTTCCTTTGAAAAAAGAACATCATGAAGCTTCCTCACAAACAGAGGAATCCATGAAAACTGAAGCTTCCATGCAAAACAGGCCCCAAAGAAACAGATGTGGTTCCACAGTTAGAGGCCCCCACCATGAAAACAGGAGACAGAATCCAAACGGAGGCTTCAACGCAAACCCAAGCGTCTACATAAATGCTGGCCATCATCTGCATACAAGCCACCATCGAGACGCAGGACTGTACATGAACCAAGGCCCCCCCACACATGGAAACCACCATCCGACCAGAGGCCTGCAGGCAAACAGAAGATTTCCTCCCTACAGAGGCTATGAGACAAACACAGGCCTCCAGCTTGAACGTGTTTTCTGGCCTAAATAAAGGCAACAGCTTTTAATATGCACATTAAAAAAAGACAAAAAAAAAAACAATAATAAAAAGAAACAAAAATGATCCCCTCCTTGTGTCAATTCATATATATGTGTAAACAAATTCTATTAAGAATTGATAGTTTCAGAAAAACATGTTTATTACTTTAATTGAACACAGATGTTTGTTATTTCATTGCTTTGTTTCTACTGTAATCAGCTTTGCAAAGGTTATTCAGTTTTTCAACTGGGGCAGAAACATGGTCTGATTTTCTTCCTGCTCCCCTTTGCTTATGGTAAATGTGTGACAAAGTGCCTGTTTTTTCTAGTGATTTTTACCATGGAGCAATAAATGAAGACATTGCCCCCCTGCACCTTCAGATAGGGTGGGGGTCTCTGTTTTCAGAGGCAAAGAGGTGGAAGAAGTGCCAGACCTACTTTGTATCCCTGCGAGGAGGTTTTGGAAAGCACCCCTTTAGGGATTTTATCATTCTGCTCAGGAATCTTAATTCCCATGTGGAAAATAACAGTAATACCTGGAGCGGCGTGATCAGGGGCTGGGACGTGCAGAGGGGGGGGCTGAGGGTGCTTGAGCACCTGCCGCTAAGCTCCTTTATGCCCAAAATGCCCTTTTGCCTTTTTATTTATTTATTGTGTGCTTGTATCTATGTGCATGTGTGTGTTTGTGTGTGTGTGCATGCCCAAAACAATAATAATTTAGATCAGGGGTCACCAACATGGGGCCCGCGGGCACCAAGGGGCCCTCAAGGACCACAAGGGGTGCCCTTAGAGTCTTCTGAAAATAGAACAACTCAACAGTGAGCTACGTTTGAAATTTCACTGTATTCTGTTGCTCTTCTTTTTTAATTGGGTTATAGAACATTTAATCATTTAATTATATATGGCATTTAAGCATTTATAGAGATTTCAAAATGAAAATGTCTAAAAGAAAATGATGAATTTAAAGAGATGATAAAGATAGGTTTAGGATGTATGAAGTTTAGGTGAATGTTGACCCTTGCCATTCATAGGTCAGTATTGGTAGCCCTTCCTGTGACTCAGTACCCCTGAATTAGCCCTCAACTGTAAAAAGGTTGGTGACCGCTGATTTAGATCTACCGTGCCACGGTAACCGTGGCTGGTCACATGATCAACTTAACGTGCTCTCCCTGACTCTGCCTTCACTGCACTGATGTGCCCTTCTGCAAATAACCTGCGCTGCTTCAGAAAAACACTATGACTCCCGATTCCAGAAAAAGTAAACATCTGGTCCGGTGACTAGGTTCTGCGGCGGTGTTAGTTTGTGCACGGTGTATTGCTGCAAGATGAGTAGAGTAGACTGACCAAGTAAAGTGAGCAATGAGCATCCTCTGTGCTTTCCAAATTTGCACACACCGCCTCTCTCAAGTTATAGCAGCTTGTCAGCGGCGCAAAAGTGGGTATGCACTATAATACGCCGGCCTGGCTGAACTGGAGAGAGCGCACATCCAATTGCAGTAAAATAATTTATATTACAGTTGTCGCATCCCTGCCGCTAGCAGGTTGACCACACATGCAAAGCGTGTTATGGGGAAGAATAACGTCAGGTTTTTACTGTCTGTTTCTCCTGCCATGAGCAAAGTGCATTAGCACTAGAAATCCTGGAGAATTCCAGTTTTCCTGCAAGCCCCCCTCCCCTCTACAAGTTTGTGTTTTCACTCTACCTTGCTAACTGTCCTTGTTGTAATGCTAATAATCTGTGATATAACCAGCCCTTCTACATGAGACTGGATAAAGGCTGAAACAAACTGGCATCAGAACCAGAGCATGCTCCAAACACTTTTCATTACCTTCCCCTGCAACATCAGACCTTTTTGCAGGAATATCTTGATAAGTAAGATCTAAATAATTTATTTAGGCAAACCTATTGAACAACCAGATATCATACGGGTCCTAGTTCCTGAGCTGAGAACTGGTCATAACCTTGCTTTTCCAACAGGGCAAGGCAGAGCCTATTTATATCGTCCATTCACCAACAGACTCATTTATATTGCAAAGCTCAATATGTGAAAGAAAGAACAACTTAGAGAATAATTGTATTTTGTCTTGTCTCTCCTTTTCATGTCATTCCACATTTCAGCTTAGATAATGGCAAAAAGTATGATTTCAGTATTGGAGCAACATTTATTCCACCCAAGGAAAAGCGCTACATATGAAGCTACAATTTAGCAGTTTTCAAACCCAAGGTGAGTCCTTCCAGTTGCAGAGATTGCGCAACTGGCTTACTTATTAAAACAATTAAGAAATCTCAAAAAACAGAGTTTAGCACATATTCCAAAAGTAAGAGTTGTAATCTGATCTAGATGAGGTTATCTATGTGTGCTACACGTTTTGTGGAACTACAAGGATCTATAGTGTAATTATTGGCTATTATATGCTTATAATAATGAATAATTCTCCAAAAATACAGTTGGGCCTATCTTTCCAAAGTGAGAAAGAAAAGACTGTTAGAACTGTAAATATACAGTCATATGTTTATATTACTATTTTTTTAATGTATTATTGTTTTCAAAGCTGCACTTTAAAATATGAAATTCTCTAGAGCTGATCTAAATGAAATTTCTTTTTATTTATACTTGTGTATACAAAATGACTAAATAAATCTAAGTCATAAGTAATTATTGGCTTTTATATGCTTATAATAACAGTGAAAAATCAGAAAAAAATAGTCTGAACTAGATGAGGTTATCTATGTGTGCTACAAGTTTTATGGAACTACAATGATATTGTAGTTATTGGCTATTACATGATTATAATAACAATGAAATAAATCTCCATAAATAAAGTTTGGCCAATCTTCCCAAACTAATAGTTGTTGTATGATCCAGATGAAGTTATTTGTGTATGCTGGAGGCACTACAGTGATCTAGAGTGTAATTATTGCTCATTTTATACTTATTCTAATAATAAATCATTTGTCATCTAGGCTTTGTCATCTAGGCTTTGGAAATTCTTCAGAAAAGCATTATTTTCTAATCCAATTAATGTGATATGAATGACATGAGATGAGATACACATGAAATTAACTTGATAATAATCCACCTCTCCTTGGTGAAGCGTTTTTTATTAGAATAAGTATAAAATGAGCAATGACTACTAGATCATTGTAGTGCCTCCAAACTTCTAGGATACATAGGTCACCTCATTTAGTTCAGACTACAACTACAACTCTTACTTTGGGAAAATATGCTAAACTGTATTTTTTTTTTTTTACATTTTTCATTGTTATTAAGCATAAAAAAGCCAATTATTACACTTTAGATCATTGTAGTGCCACCAAACTTGTAGCACACATAGATAACCCCATGTAGTTCAGACTACAACTCTTACTATAGGAAAATGTGCTAACCCCCCTTTTCATTGTTATTATAAGGATAAAAAAAGCCAATAGGGCTCGGGATCCGCGTTGCATTGTGGGACGTGGCGACCATATTGAGGGCCACACGAACGTAAACATAGCTCTGATACAATGTTGTTGTTGAAAGAAGAGACGTAGAAGTAAAGAGAAATAATATGTTAAAATCCCGAAAAGGATTTTAACATATTAAAAGGCTAAAAAATGTACAAACTGATCTATCAACAGCGTGCTAAAAGGATTTGGTCTTTAAAACGTGCTAAATAGCGCCTCTTATCCATTTAGTACTTTTTCTGCAATGAATATGCAATATGGGGCGTTTACACGCAAAAGTGCATCTTGTGGGAGGAGAACATGTAAATATATTAATTTAGCACTCGCAAAGTGATTTATCAAACCTGAAAGCAATTTTGCTAACGGTATCTGACTCTATATTTAACACGTTTCAAAAGAAGGTGCAAATGGTCTGTATGCGTAATTGCGCACACATGGCAGCGGTTATTGTCGCAAGAAGGATACATTGAAATGCAGCAAGGAGACGCAGAGAACGCATTTTTTCACTCCGTGGGAATATTTTTGGATTGAACGAGGAAACGATCATCAAAACATTTCGTTTATCCAGCATTGCCATTTTGGAGCTGTTGGGGGAAGTCAGAATGGATTTGGAGCCAGCCACAAGGAGGACCTCCTTGCAACATTGCACTTTTTTGCATCTGGGTCATTCCAGCGTACGATTGCAGCGAGAGCTGGGATCTCCCAATCTCATTTTTTCGGAAGTGCTGTCCGAAGTGCTGTCCGACGGGGTCGGGGTTCTCCCCCTGCGCCTGTGGAGCAACGTGCCAAATGCTGCGGGTATGCGTACGCGCAGCACACATATTCAGCCACATACCACCTTAGGGAATAAAGGTTGCCAAAGTTTTTTCTATATATATATATATATATATATATAAGGATATAATTATTATTTTATTTTTTTTGTTGGGGGTCACTGTAAGATTAAAATTTCTTAATGTACTAGTTTGTACAAACTACTTTGCCGCAAACCACAAAACGCGCAAAACCATCATTTAAATAGGGCGTCTCCAACAGTTTTGCACCTGCCACCATTTACGCAATCGCTCTTGTTAAATCACCCGCAAACCATGGTTCAGCCCCTCGCGCAAAATTCCTGTTTGCGAGCGCAAATTACTGCCTGCAAAATTGGATCTTGATAAATCCGGCCCTTGGTCTCTGTGGTTGCGCCTCCAGGCAGGAAAGCGGTGGAAAGTTAACCCATTTTCTATGTTGTTTCCATGGCGATCATGGGTTGCGCTGTTAAAGCCCAGAATACAGCAACGCTTTACCATGGTTGAAAACAAGTTAAGGTGAAATTAAACAAATTAAAACACGGCTGAGAGGGAGTACAGTATGCGGTAGTTGTAGGCAGTAGTATGAGCAGCGGTAAAAGAGGAATTCAAGATGGCGGCGACGCAAAGTGCTTACTTCATGACGACCAAGCCCTGTTATTACACTTTAGATCATTGCAGTGCCACCAAACTTGTAGCACAGCACAGAATGCAGGCTGTGAGGATCAAACCGGGTACTTGCAACCTTCTCAGAGCACAAGCGCACTACTCTAACCACTAATATATTAGCCTACACAGCCCCCTAACCTCATTCACTGAAAAATAATAATACCCCTGCGTTAGAGATTCTGAAAGGCCTTGCATCAAAAAATACTGCACAAAATCAGTGCAATGAGTGCAATGCAATACCTCGGCTCCAGACGTCCCGCCCCCTCCACAGACATGCCGCTGCACCTCTACCAAATTGTAGCTGACCGCAGACAGTGCCGCAGACAGGAGGCCGGCTTGTTTTGTTTTTATGATTGAAATTGCGGAAAACAATTTGTGAAGTTTGACCCGCTAGAAGAGCGAGGTGTGCGAGAACGCTGGTACCCTTTTTCCACCTGGGTCTCCGCTCTTTTTGGCCCTCATGTCTCTCCGTCGTTGGACTAAACTCGTCCCCACTTCCTCGCCGCCTCGGCCGTATCTAGACCCACAGCGTGTAGCGCAGACCACGCTTCAATATTGAGCATAAATCAAAAATGTCTGCGTCAAGCTCACTGCAACACACTGCTTCAAGCGAGGTAGGAGGCAAAATAGGTTTAGCACCACCGCAGCACGGGAGGAGAATTACGCCCAGGAGCAAATGGATAAAAATAGAGCGGAGAAAAAAACAAAACATGAATCGATTCTCTTGCGGACATGTCGATGCATCGGATCATCGGCTGTTGGATCGATGCATCGGTACAAAACGATTAACATTTACACCCCTAGTAATTATATTAGGAACACAAAAGTGTTTCCGAATTTGAAATTGTGAAACATGAATAAACTCAGATTTAAGGTCCAAAAATGTTATTGTAAGACACAAAATAATCTGAGCAGATATAAAAAGCAGTTATTAAATAATAATGTGTTTTTTAAACCCTTTTTTAAATGGAAAATTTCTATCTAAACCAACTTAACTCTTTGTGACAAAATAAATTGCTCCCTTAGCCAAGCAATGGTTCTGAATATCAACAGGGAGGAATCTTGGAACAACCTTTATCCAGCTTCACTGGTGAAAAACAAATGACCTGTTTATGTTGATCCCACAGCACACCTTAGCTTCCTGTTTCCAACAGCGAAAAAAGGAAATATCATTATGGTGCTCCAAAAATTATATGCTTGATTGGTTCAAACAACATGGTGGCACACAATTTTCTATATTTTTTTGGTAAACACATCTACCTCAAATAAGTAAAAATCTCTTATTTTTTATATTTAATCTTTTCAATATCAAATCAGTTTGAAGCGATATCAGTTGTATTTATGTAGAACCAATTCACATGTTATCTCAAGGAATTTATTTTAGAGTTAGTTTGATCAAATATTTGGCTAGATTAGTCAAAATTTAGTTGGCGCTGAGGTTAAAATCTCAGATATTGTGACCTCGTTTATCAAAGTGACTAAATATAAATAAGATCATTTAAAAAAATAATCAGAATTTTACATTGATGTAAAATTTTTACTTTGAATTTAACCAATTTCTCAGGGAAAAGTGGGTGCATTCTTGAGCCTAAAGGTCTGGCTTAAGGGCTGAGTTGCAATCTGTTGGATTAAAAAAACGGGAATATGCAGCCCTCCCAGTGGCGGCTGGTGAAAAATATTTTTGGTGGGTCTGATATAGCCTAGTGTATGTCTCCAACTAATCCAGAATAAGAATTCAAATAAACAATTGGACAATACATACAATTTAACAGTAATGATTTAATTTACTATATAATAACAGTAACAGTGATGATTTGGGTCACTGTGACGGGGTTCTTTGGCCTCCAAGAATCCAGGCTCAGTCGGGTTACCGGTGTTGGTGATTTATTGTGCTCAAAAACTCAAAACAGGGTGCAAAAGAAACTAAACATATACAAGATCCTCTGGGCCTCAGCCTCCCTCCAGTTACCAGCAATGGGACAAAGAAACAGAAAACAAAAATGGCCGCTCTTCTTCCCCCAGCCCTCATTAAATAGTTTAAGCCCCTCCCCTCAGGCTCTCTTATTTCTGATTTCTTCTCATTAATCAGTTTTGTCCATATATTACCTCCACAAACAATTGATGTACAAAAACAAATAATTTTTACAACTTAATTCCTTTACACAGATTCATTGACTCATTCAATTACACCAAACTTTTAAACATAAAATGGATAAAATATATAATCTGACAAACATTTAGCGAGTCAATTGTTGGTTAAAACAACTGTGGCGTTTTAACCGCTTACTGAGCATTGCCTCGGGTTTGAACCCAGCAAAGACGCCGCCAGCCAGAAGATGACAAGTCCCCGTAGCATAAACACGTACACTCCCGTAACCCCCCACCCCCCCACCGCACACACACACACACATGTGACCCTTGCCCTAACCCTAACCATTACCGACACATGCCTATCCCTAAACCTAACCTAAACTCAATTCACACCTTAGTCCTAAACCTAACCCCCACCCCAAGAAGAGAAACTTTCCTTATGGGGACCAGTTGTTGGTCCCCACAAGTATCTATGAGTCCCCAAAATGTAGCATATTCCTAGGAAATTGTCCCCACCAGGTATTAAAGACATTGCCACCCACACAGACACACACCCCACACCCACACACACACACACGGCTAACCCCACTGTAATATTAAGTATACACCCTCAATACGCCAGCAGGTAACCAGGAACAGCTTGTGTGTTTTAAGTTCATGGAGCTACTGGTCTCAGCGCGAGTGAATTGGTCCTCACAAACACAGTATAACAGGAATGTGTGTGTGGCGCGCAAAGTTAGAGAGGTTGTTTTAAGTGACGAGGTGGATTCACAGTCACAATAACCATGACATGAAATTTCCATACACTACAACAGGGATGTTCTTCTGGCAAACGGGTAGATAAATAAGGATCTCCCCGAATTTGGTGGAAGCTGCATCTCGCTCGTTACATTCGCCATCTTCCCTCTAACTGTCTGCACCTGCGCATTGGGTTCAGAAGCCTGTTAAAGGGCAGTATTTTCAGCGCCCCAAGACCATAAAATTCTGAGACGGTGATTGGCCATTAAATTATTAAATTCACCTAGCAATAGTACATGATTGACAGATTCTCTGCAAATGTGGGTCTGTCTGATCAGCGCCCCAAGACAGAGAAGGTAGGAGTCTGTCTGTGGAAATCCACAAATGAATGACAGTAGATAGGGAAATGTAGTTTATATAATTTGTTTTGCTTAAATGTACACACTAGAGAGTAAAACTGACATTTATGAGTTAATTTCTAAAAATATATTTTACATTTCTCTCTTCTTATCAGGGAGGGCGGTGCCCCAGCGCCCCCTACGGGCCGGCCGCCACTGAGCCCTCCCTAGATTAAAACTTTATTCCTATCTACTCAAACGCAGTCCCTCACGTTATGAACTTCTAATTTTAAACCCAAATCAATTCTAGCACACATAATCGTGCTTCTACTCACTGACTCAAAGGAAATCCCTTACACTAACCATTCTTGTAGCGACAGTGGTGAGGAAAAACACACTCTTAACAGGAAGAAACCTCCAGCAGAACCAGGCTCAGTGTGAGCGGCCATCTGCTGAGGCCCACTGGGGTTCAAGGAGACAGAAGCAGACATAGAAAAAGAAGCATAGATACTAAAGGCAACTGTCAACCAGCTCCACAGGCGGCCCCGTCCAGGAAACACACAGCCAGGCAGACGAGCTCCGAGCCAGCTCCCATGTCAGAGGATGAAGAGAGCACATCCAGTTAGTCACAGTCAGAGAAACAGGACTACACTGGAAAACAGGCCAAGCTCCAACATCTAGAAGCAAAGGTGTTGATGGCAGCAGCACAGCTGATGTTTCTCTCCAGGATGGAGTCACAGCCAAACAGGAACAGACCAGATGAAGCTACTATGAGAAAAAGCAGAGAGAGCAGAACGTTAGAGATTGAACTAACAGATTCTGCAGAGTGGGAGAATAGAGATAGAATGAAGCAGAATGATGAAAAAGGGGTCCCTATGTCCTCCAGCAGTCTAAGCCTATAGCAGCAGAACTATAGAGATAGATCAGGATAACCTGAGCCACTCTAACTAGAAGCTTTATCAAAAAGGAAAGTTTTAAGCCTAGCCTTAAAAGTAGACAGGGTGTCTGCCTCACGGACTAAAACTGGTAGTTGGTTCCACAGGAGAGGAGCCTGAGAACTAAAAGATCTGCCTCCCATTCTACTTTTAGAAATTCTAGGAACCACTAGTAAACCTGCAGATTTAAGGCTTTATATGTGAGAAGGAGGATTTTAAATTCTATTCTGGATTTAACAGGAAGCCAATGAAGAGAAGCCAGGATAGGAGAGATATGATCTCTCTTTTTAATTTTCATCAGAACTCTGGCTGCAGCATTTTAGATCAGCTGAAGGCTTTTAACTACAGTTTGTGGACTTCCTGATAGTAAAGAATTACAATAGTCCAGCCTTGGAGTAATAAATGCATGGATTAGCTTCTCAGCATCACCCCTGGACAGGAGATTTCTCATTTGTTTGCAATATTGCGTAATATTGCAAAAAATTGAATTTTGATATTGGATTTAAAGACAGATCCTGATCAAAAATAATACTGATTTTTTATTATTATTACCTTTACTATTTATTATCTGAGATGAATTTAATCCCTTCCAAATTAAGCGACGGACTAATGAGGTTCTTTTTCAAAGACTCTGGTCCAAAGACTATAACTTCTGTTTTGTCTGCATTCAGGAGCAGAAAGTGAAGTGAACATGCCTTTAGTCTATGTAATGGTTTCGTTTCATCTGGATCCATAGACAGATATACTGTAGCAGAGTATCATCAGCAACACTGTGGAAATGAATCCCATCTAGTGTAATAATTAATGTGTAAAAGAGTGACCTAAAGTTTCTTAAGCATGGTGCTCAGAGAACACTGTCTTTTATACCTCCTTGGCAGCCGTCAAATGCCAGTTAATCACTTTTTCATTCAGGTCAGGTGTGTAAAGGCAGGACAACTGTGTAGGACAGTTGCCCCCTAGGACCAGAAACCCTGATCTAAATAGCTCTAAAATGTCAAAGAATTCACAGTGATTTAAAATGGAGCCTGGGAGGAAGTTCAACAATTACTTACCTATGCGAGCCTCCATCACAAGTCAATAAGTTCTGAACCACACCTCCACGAACGCCAACCAGCATCCTTTGCTCATCTTAAAATGCCGCAAAATCCACATCTCAGTCTGCTACCCAAAGCCTTGGCAGTGGTTGCACTATGTCGGACTCAGATGACACAATTCACCCACTCCAGACCCTTCTCTACCATATTAGTCAAGCTTAATCAGAGGGCCATTCATCCCGGACTCTTACTGCGTTCCCTGTCTCATCTCAACCAGTCCGGCAGAAGACCGCCATGTTGAGCCTAGTTCTGCCAGAGGTTTCTTCCCAAAGGGGAGTTTTTCCTCTCCACTGTCGCTCCATGCTTGCTTATCATGGACAGGTTCATGCAACCTGTGTTATCCAAGCTGCATTCTCGTCTTCCAGGTCCCAGAGTGAAGCACTAGTACCACCTCATGCAGTTCACTGGATCTCTTCATAAAGCAGTCATGAACTGACAAACTTCATCCATCTCCACTCCACCACCAGTTTCAGGCCTGGGGGGAAACATCCCTGCTCTTACTCCTGTTTATGCAAATCAAAGCAAAATAAATTCAGCTCTAATGTTTCCTGCCAAGGTCTGAGCAGCAAAGACTAAAGTAAATGTATCAATAAAACTCTTCTAATTGTTTTTCTTTTGTGTGATTTTTTCTTATTGAACTATTTTATGATAGCAGTTAAAGTGAGCACTGGTCATCTACTATATATTCATTGTTCAGGTAGTTTAGTTTCGCCGCTACAATCCCAGCAAGTCCAAATGAACAGACAGTTTTTTCAATCACTACTGAATTAGACATGAATTTTATTTTTGGCTTATCAATTTTATTCTCTCACAAGTAAAATACATAGAATGTGGAGCAATAGATAATGTCTTTTTCTCTCACACTGAAAGTTTTGTACTTGTTCTTACTTAAAACATAAACATATACACTATATTGCCAAAAGTATTTGCTCACCTGCCTTGACTCACATATGAGCTTAAGTGACATCCCGTTCCTAATCCATAGGGTTCAATATGACGTCGGTCCACCCTTTGCAGCTAGAACAGCTTCAACTCTTCTGGGAAGGCTGTCCACAAGGTTTAGGAGTGTGTTTATGGGAATTTTTGACCATTCTTCCAGAAGCGCATTTGTGAGGTCGCACACTGATGTTGGACGAGAAGGCCTGGCTCTCAGTCTCCGCTCTAATTCATCCCAAAGGTGTTCTATCGGGTTGAGGTCAGGACTCTGTGCAGGCCAGTCAAGTTCATCCACACCAGACTCTGTCATCCATGTCTTTATGGACCTTGCTTTGTGCACTGGTGCACAGTCATGTTGGAAGAGGAAGGGGCCAGCTCCAAACTGTTCCCACAAAGTTGGGAGCATGGAATTGTCCAAAATGTCTTGGTATGCTGAAGCATTCAGAGTTCCTTTCACTGGAACTAAGGGGCCAAGCCCAGCTCCTGAAAAACAACCTCACACCATAATCCCCCCTCCACCAAACTTTACACTTGGCACAATGCAGTCAGACAAGTACCGTTCTCCTGGCAACCGCCAAACCCAGACCCGTCCATCAGATTGCCAGATGGAGAAGCGCGATTCGTCACTCCAGAGAACGCGTCTCCACTGCTCTAGAGTCCAGTGGCGGCGTGCTTTACACCACCGCATCCGACGCTTTGCATTGCACTTGGTGATGTATGGCTTGGATGCAGCTGCTCGACCATGGAAACCCATTCCATGAAGCTCTCTGCGCACTGTTCTTGAGCTAATCTGAAGGCCACATGAAGTTTGGAGGTCTGTAGTGATTGACTCTGCAGAAAGTTGGCGACCTCTTCGCACTATGCGCGTCAGCATCCGCTGACCCCGCTCCGTCAGTTTACGTGGCCTACCACTTCGTGGCTGAGTTGCTGTCGTTCCCAAACACTTCCATTTTCTTATAATACAGCTGACAGTTGACTGTGGAATATTTAGGAGCGAGGAAATTTCACGACTGGATTTGTTGCACAGGTGGCATCCTATCACAGTTCCACGCTGGAATTCACTGAGCTCCTGAGAGCGACCCATTCTTTCACAAATGTTTGTAAAAACAGTCTGCATGCCTAGGTGCTTGAATTTATACACCTGTGGCCATGGAAGTGATTGGAACACCTGATTCCAATAATTTGGATGGGTGAGCAAATACTTTTGGCAATATAGTGTATTTGATGTCAGAATGAATGTGTCATCCAACCCTTCAAGGGCAGCAGACACAAGTGGCATGACGCACAGCTAGAGAAAAACAGCACTGCATTTATACTGGTTTCAAATGTAACCTTCACAATAAATCTGAAGGCTTTAGGAGGAGATGAAGGGACATGTTGCTCAGTTTCAAAGACTGAAAATACTGTTTTGATCTGCCTTTGACAAGGTAGCGAAAAAACAACATGCTGCTCATGTTTTGCATTAAAACTATTCCAAAGGTTTTCGTTCCCCATTAGGTCTACCACAGCAGGAGTGAATCTTTTAATTTTCTTTTTCTTTTATTTTGCTTTTAAAGATGTTCCTTTGTGGAATTTATTAAATAACATATAGTAAAGTTTGCTATCTGCACTTGATGGGGTTTTTTTTTGCTTCCTTTCTCCTCCTCTTCCTGTGACTTACTAAGGTGGACTAAACGGACAATTGCCTCAAATCTATCCCAGGTCATCTTGTTACTTGGGAATGGGTGAGCATTTTTTTTTTTTTTTTGTAGTAATCAGGTCTTTTATCAACAGTGACCAATCCTGTGGAAAATTTCCAGAAGAATATGGAACTTTTTCAATGTCAGCAACTTCCATTTATATATTTTCCTGCATCTTTTTGCCTTTCAGCCTGTGTTTTTTTGTATTGTTTTGTGTAGTTTTGCTTAAAAACATCTGCAACAACTGCTGGCTGTCCAAGATGCCATTTTGTCCATAAAAGATCTTGGTTCTGTTGCTTTCACAAAAATAAATGAGTTTGGTGGCTAGGCTTCTTCATGATTTCTCCTCCGATCACCGGAACCAGGGACCGCAGCCAGAGTGTAAATTATTTCTCTGTCCTCTCTTCGATGTGGAGACTGCCTTTTGGGGCTTGGCTGTAGCTTCTTAGGGGGAATTGGTCAGCATCTTTTGTGTGTTTTAACGTTTACTGAAGAGCAAAAGACAATTAGTCATTTACATATACCTTTTTGTCATGGTTCTGAGGTGTAAACCCAACAATGACTTTATATCTGGTGGAAAGTCATAATCACACTGGGAAAAATCTAAACCTAGATAAGTCCCTTTTTCTTAAAATAAGTGCATTTGTTCTCGAATTGAGAAGGTAAAAGAGACCTTTTGCCAATAGAACAAGACAATTTACATTTAAAATAAGAAAACACAGTTGCATTGTCTCATTTCAAGTGCATATTATCTAATTATCCCATTTTAAGAGTTAAAAAACTCATTGCATTGGCAAATCATCTCATTTACCTGCTCAAATAAGGGTAAATACACTTAATTTAAGAATTTCTTACTTATTTCTAGATTGTTTTTCCAGTGCAGAGTCGCTGTCTGTCCCTTTGGATAAATGTCAGAACGCTCATCTTATATTAGTACAGCCACTACTTCTTTTCCTCAAGTTTAAAGGGTACAGATATACAAAAACAACCTTTCCAAAACTCTGTCCCCTGAGTAGTGGGGAGAGAGGACTGAATCTAACCACACCTGCTTCCAGTCAGTTGATTCCTCCATTCTTTGTCCAGTTTGGCATATATACTGCCACTCTTTATTTACTCTTTGCTGTACTTTAGTCATTACTACATTACATCCTTAACCAAAGGGTTCCTCTTTGTTCTGTTTCTTGTTTTCCTTGTTCAGTTATTTTTGGACTTATGCACCTCAAGCTTCCATCTGTGCATTTGGGTCCTCTAAAAACCTCCACAGAACTCCATCCATCCGTCCATCCATCCATCCATGTATGTCTGGGAATCAAATATCATTCATCTGGGCATTCCCAGATGAATGGATGGACGGACGGGTAGGTGGAAAAAACTGAAATACTAGGGATACAAGTGTTAGGAATCCAGTTTGTGTGGGTTGTGTTTTTGTGTGTTTTCTCTCCACCACCAGGTGATGCCTGGTTCTCGTTGGCCCACTCACACACCTGCTGATGGTTGAGTCATTACCGGAGGACTCTTAAAGGAATAGTACACCCAAAACATGATTAGCCTTCATTTTCTACTCACCCCCATGCTGAACAACACTCTGGAGTACTTTTTTGATATCTCAAATGCATCTGGAGATCTGGGAGGCTTCTTGCTGTCTGCTGACATTCAAATAATGGAGGTCTATGGTGCTCGAGACAGAAAGGTCCATAAAAGTCCACAAAAAACGTGTCAATATTCCTCCATACTGCTCGTCCAATGTATTCCAAGTGTCCTGAGTGGGTAGCGTCCAGAATTTACTCGAAACAAAGTCATTAAGAATGTTTTTAGAGCATAAACAGTAGTGTATAGGATTTCCTAAAAGCGCGCGCCTGCGCGTTCATGACGCTACGGAAGCCGGCAGACCAAGCCAGATGAAAGTGCTCAATGTATTTATTCACTGAATTGCTGATAGCCTGCTGGTAGTACGGGTGGAGTGAAGCCAACGGCTACCATATTGGTACTCCCTAGTTAGACTAGTTGCAATATAAACAAAACATGTGCATTGAACAAAGAGGATTTTCTCATTTTCAGGGGGGGCTTACGACTTTAAATAAAGATAATTTCATTACTTGGACACACACTTTCTGTCAAGGTCTTACTTTCTTTTTTACTTTGATCCATGTGTTTCTTTGGTTTATTTCCTAAGTTGTGTTTCTAGATATATTTTAGTTCTCAGGTCAGTAATCTAAATTACTAAATTGTTGAAGGCAACTGAATTTAAACAACCGGTCCAGGAGTCAAACTTTGGGTAAAAGATGAAGAACTAAGTGAGTAAGCAGATTTTATTTATAATCAATAAATAATCATTGGGTTTACCCTTGAATTGCCTTTGAATGACCTATTTATAAACTATGATTTTCTAGTTTTGATTATTTAATGTATCAATAATCTGCTGGTAAAATTGCACAACACAGAATTTTTCTCTGATGTATTGATTTATACCACCATCCCAGTTTGGCAGTTGGTGGGGGAAAGTACTTCCTCGAATACATTTTTCATACTTATGAAGCAAAGAATGATTAACAATTCAGCATACTAATTTGAACAAGTTCATGCTACTAATTTTGTTGGAACATTTTTAGGATGGATTCTTTCTTTTTTTAGCATAACTGAATCAGTGAGCTTGGTGAGTATTATGTTGTCTATTCTCAAAGAGTCCTTTCTTAAACCTTGTGAAACACCTCTGTGAAGGTTTAGTCAGGCCATCTTTTTTAACATCTGTGTCTAAACTCATAAATGAGTTATTGAAAGAAAAGAAAAATAATACTTAAAAAATATTCATAAATCCCTACAGCAGGGGTGCCCAACCTTTTTTAAACCAAGATCTACTTTTGAAGTTGATGGCATGTTGAGATCTACCAAGCCAAACACAAGGGATGGGCATTATTTGTTTTTTATTTGTACAGGTCGAGAATAAACACTAAGTTCAAAAACTCACTGACTCACTCACTCACTCACTCACTCACTCACTGACTCACTCACTCACTCACTCACTCACTGACTCACTGACTCACTCACTGACTCACTCACTCACTCACTCACTCACTGACTCACTGATTCACTCACTGACTCACTCACTGACTCACTCACTCACTGACTCACTGATTCACTCACTGACTCACTGACTCACTCACTCACTCACTCACTCACTGACTCACTCACTCACTCACTCACTCACTCACTCACTGACTCACTGACTCACTCACTGACTCACTCACTCACTCACTCACTCACTCACTCACTCACTCACTGACTCACTGACTCACTCACTCACTGACTCACTGACTCACTCACTCACTCACTCACTGACTCACTGACTCACTCACTCACCCACTCACTCACTCACTGACTCACTCACTCACTCACTCACTCACTCACTCACTCACTGACTCACTGACTCACTCACTCACTCACTCACTCACTGACTCACTCACTCACTCACTCACTCACTCACTCACTGACTCACTGACTCACTCACTCACTCACTGACTCACTCACTCACTCACTCACTCACTCACTCACTGACTCACTGACTCACTCACTCACTCACTCACTGACTCACTGACTCACTCACTCACCCACTCACTCACTCACTGACTCACTCACTCACTCACTCACTCACTCACTCACTGACTCACTGACTCACTCACTCACTCACTCACTCACTGACTCACTCACTCACTCACTCACTGACTCACTCACTCACTCACTGACTCACTGACTCACTCACTCACTCACTCACTGACTCACTCACTCACTCACTCACTCACTGACTCACTGACTCACTCACTCACTCACTCACTGACTCACTCACTGACTCACTCACTCACTCACTCACTGACTCACTGACTCACTCACTGACTCACTGACTCACTCACTCACTCACTCACTCACTCACTGACTCACTGACTCACTCACTGACTCACTCACTCACTCACTCACTCACTGACTCACTGATTCACTCACTGACTCACTCACTGACTCACTCACTCACTGACTCACTGATTCACTCACTGACTCACTGACTCACTGACTCACTCACTCACTCACTGACTCACTCACTCACTCACTCACTGACTCACTGACTCACTGACTCACTCACTCACTCACTCACTCACTCACTCACTCACTGACTCACTGACTCACTCACTGACTCACTCACTCACTCACTCACTCACTCACTGACTCACTCACTGACTCACTCACTCACTCACTCACTCACTGACTCACTGACTCACTCACTCACCCACTCACTCACTCACTGACTCACTCACTCACTCACTCACTCACTCACTCACTGACTCACTGACTCACTCACTCACTCACTCACTGACTCACTCACTCACTGACTCACTGACTCACTCACTCACTCACTCACTCACTCACTCACTCACTCACTGACTCACTCACTCACTCACTGACTCACTGACTCACTCACTCACTCACTCACTCACTGACTCACTCACTCACTCACTCACTCACTGACTCACTGACTCACTCACTCACTCACTCACTGACTCACTGACTCACTCACTGACTCACTCACTCACTCACTCACTGACTCACTGACTCACTCACTGACTCACTGACTCACTCACTCACTCACTCACTCACTCACTCACTGACTCACTGACTCACTCACTGACTCACTCACTCACTCACTCACTCACTGACTCACTGATTCACTCACTGACTCACTCACTGACTCACTCACTCACTGACTCACTGATTCACTCACTGACTCACTGACTCACTGACTCACTGACTCACTCACTCACTGACTCACTGACTCACTGACTCACTCACTCACTCACTCACTCACTCACTGACTCACTGACTCACTCACTGACTCACTCACTCACTCACTCACTCACTCACTGACTCACTGACTCACTCACTCACTCACTCACTCACTCACTGACTCACTCACTCACTCACTCACTCACTCACTGACTCACTGACTCACTCACTCACTCACTCACTCACTGACTCACTCACTCACTGACTCACTCACTCACTCACTCACTCACTGACTCACTGACTCACTCACTCACTCACTCACTCACTCACTGACTCACTGACTCACTCACTCACTCACTCACTGACTCACTCACTCACTCACTGACTCACTCACTCACTCACTCACTCACTGACTCACTCACTCACTCACTCACTCACTCACTGACTCACTCACTGACTCACTCACTCACTGACTCACTGACTCACTCACTGACTCACTCACTCACTGACTCACTGACTCACTCACTCACTCACTCACTCACTCACTCACTCACTCACTCACTGACTCACTCACTCACTCACTCACTCACTCACTGACTCACTGACTCACTGACTCACTCACTCACTCACTGACTCACTGACTCACTCACTCACTCACTGACTCACTGACTCACTCACTGACTCACTGACTCACTCACTGACTCACTCACTCACTCACTCACTCACTCACTCACTCACTGACTCACTGACTCACTCACTGACTCACTGACTCACTCACTGACTCACTCACTGACTCACTCACTGACTCACTGACTCACTCACTGACTCACTCACTGACTCACTGACTCACTCACTCACTCACTCACTCACTCACTCACTCACTCACTCAGACACCAAAACTACAGAAAAGAGCAGTCAACATCTCCAGACAAAGGCTTTGCAGTCAAAAAAATCTAAATAAACCAATTGATACACACACACAGTCCAGTAGAGATGAAAAAAACTGTAACTTTACAGACATATGTTTATATCACTGTTTATATACACCCACCGGCCACTATATTAGGTACACCTGTCCAACTGCTCGTTAACATTTAATTTCTAAGCAGCCAATCAGATGGTGGCAACTCAGGGCATTTAGGCATGTAGACATGGTCAAGACAATCTCCTGCAGTTCAAACCGAGCATCAGTATGGGGAAGAAGGGTGATTTGAGTGACTTTGAACGTGGCATGATTGTTGGTGCCAGAAGGGCTGGTCTGAGTATTTCAGAAACTGCTGATCTACTGGGATTTTCACGCACAACCATCTCTAGGGTTTACAGAGAATGGTCTGAAAAAGAAAAAACATCCAGTGAGCGGCAGTTCTGTGGGCGGAAATGCCTTGTTGATGCCAGAGGTCAGAGGAGAATGGCTAGACTGGTTGGAGCTGATAGAAGGGCAACAGTGACTCAAATAACCACCCGTTACAACCAAGGTGGGCAGAAGAGCATCTCTGAACGCACAGTACGTGGAACTTTGAGGCAGATGGGCTACAGCAGCAGAAGACCACACCGGGTGCCACTCCTTTCAGCTAAGAACAGGAAACTGAGGCTACAATTTGCACAAGCTCATGAAAATTGGACAATAGAAGATTGGAAAAACGTTGCCTGGTCTGATGAGTCTCGATTTCTGCTGCGACATTCGGATGGTAGGGTCAGAATTTGGCGTCTACAACATGAAAGCATGGATCCATCCTGCCTTGTATCAACGGTTCAGGCTGGTGGTGGTGGTGTCATGGTGTGGGGAATATTTTCTTGGCACTCTTTGGGCCCCTTGGTACCAATTGAGCATCGTTGCAACGCCACAGCCTACCTGAGTATTGTTGCTGACCATGTCCATCCCTTTATGACCACAATGTACCCAACTTCTGATGGCTACTTTCAGCAGGATAATGCGCCATGTCATAAAGCTGGAATCATCTCAGACTGGTTTCTTGAACATGACAATGAGTTCACTGTACTCAAATGGCCTCCACAGTCACCAGATCTCAATCCAATAGAGCATCTTTGGGATGTGGTGGAACGGGAGATTCGCATCATGGATGTGCAGCTGACAAATCTGCGGCAACTGTGTGATGCCATCATGTCAATATGGACCAAACTCCCTGAGGAATGCTTCCAGCACCTTGTTGAATCTATGCCACCAAGAATTGAGGCAGTTCTGAAGGCAAAAGGGGGTCCAACCCGTTACTAGCATGGGGTACCTTATAAAGTGGCCGGTGAGTGTATTTATATATATATATATATATATATATATATATATATATATAATTATTTTTTTACTACTCTTCAAGGCTGCACTTTAAAAAAGATGAAAAAGTCCAGAGAGCTGATCGAAACTAAATTTCTTTAGGTTTTACACTAGTGTAAACAAAATGAAAAAAACAAAATCTGTTTAAGTCAAAGATCCCTTCAAAGCAGGAAGAAGGAGAAGGGAAGTCCACTATTTCAGAATGATAAACTTCACTGGGCGTTGGCATTGGCATTGGCAGAGAAACTGGAAGATGGATTAAAATTCAACAGGAAAACAGATAAAAATAGGAAAATACTAAGTGTAAACTATATGGATGTGAAGATGTAACATACAGCAGACTGTTTCAGAAACAGTCTTTTGAGGAATCTGCCACGGCTCAGCCACCTGATGTTGGTGTGCAGCAGCAGATCAGTGTGGTCTGCACCTGCCTCCTCGAGCTGGGCACGGAATAAAGGCCTCTGAAAACTCCTGGCCGAACAGAGCAAGCGATCTTCATCGCAACGTCCATGACATGCTTCATATTTAAAATATTACCGCACAGCTGTTGCTGAATGGTGCAGTGGTTGATCCAAAAATCCGGGAAAGTTTCAGACAGCTTGAACAGAGCAACGAATCCAGCAGTGCGCCCAACCATAGATGGCCAGCAATCAGCATGCATAAAAAAAGGTTCCCTGCATACTTTAATTTTTCCTTTTATTATTATGAAAATAGACATTGGACTCTCGTGATCAATGATTTGATTAGTGTTTTTTTTTTTTTGTCATAGCCATAAATAGGTCTACTTTGTAAAACTTCTCGCGATCGACTGAAACTCCGCCCACAATCAACTGGTAGACCAGGATCGACTGGTTGGGCACCCCTGCCCTACAGAAACGTCAAAGCAATTGTAGCTGCAAAGGACGGGCCAACACATTAAGAATAAATGCTTGCCTAAGATTATTTATGCATGTGAATGCGAAGAAGTAATCGTTCTTGTAATATAGTCATTGTATTATTTAAATACTCAACATGATTGTAGTTTGTCTTGGTAATGGCAAACATGGATTATCTCTGTGACAACATAGACTAAATACGTTTGCCCTCACACACCCTGTAACACATATTTATAAAGCTGCCTGTATTCCATGGACTGATAGCTGTTATAACCCTCCCTGATATAAAGTCTTATGATCATAAAGCAGCTGGTTTCCAGTGAGGATCAGTGGAGTGCTGAAGTATGCATGAGTGTTTGTCTGCATATCAGCCAGCTTAATGAACCAGACACATATTTCCCCAATGATCTCATCCGCTCACACACTCAGTGAGGCATATGCTGGTTCTAATAGCCATCTTATCTTGGACATATGTGTAGGAAAAGAAATCTATAGATGGAGGCACACAGCATTAGAATGACTAATTATTTTAAAAATACACTCATTAGCTTTGTTTCATTTAGGTTCATTTTCGATAGGGCCTGTTGGCATCCAGGCAATTTATTTATTTGTGTTTGGACTCGGTGCTGCACCAACTTGTTGCTCACCACATAACAAAATAAACAGTTTTTCAAGATGATGCAAAGTTAAAATTGACACCATTACCATTAATTACAAAACTAAGGAAATAAGTGTAGGGAGTCATCATCCAGCATTATCTAAAAATGTTCCTATAATCGGTCAATGCAGGAAAGCATCTGTCCTTAACGTTTCCTCCTGCATTACTTTTTACATTTATATTTCAAGTAGTTTTAAAAATGTTACTTTTACAGTTATACGGGAGTAAAAAGCTTAAGTTGATAAAAAAAAGTAGGATTTCTACTTTTACTTGAGTAATAAAAATTTATATTTTTGACAACTTTGCTTGCCACAAAAAAAGGATCAAATGTGTTCAAATGGTGGGCAACATGGAGGCCATCAGAAGCAGTTCAGGAGCCCAGGGAGACATTTGTCATGAGAAATTAGCCGAAGGCACGACTCAGGAAGGAGTCATAAAACAGCTCTAAAGAAACCTGTAGACAGGAGGAATAAAATATTTTACCAATAAAATAATTTTAGTTGCATTTTCCAAACTACATCCAATACAGAAATCTGTAGTGTAACATTTATTGGATCACTTTAAGGGGTGAAAAATCACTGATTTCTCCGTTCATAAGTTTTAAGTGATATAGATGTGTATTATTATTTAAATAATAATTAAAGGAAGATCAAATTCTCTTAGATTTTCATTTAGAAAAATCTAATTCAGATCAAGATGACACATAACTTTTGATTTTATTCTATTGGATTATATTAGCTGTTAGTTTTCCCTCTATCAGAAGCTATTTTGTTTACATTTTCAACACAACACAAACAGTCAGAGCAACCATCACCATTTTTCAATGTGAGGGTGGAGGTTGTTTGATGACACAAATGCTGTGATGAGGGACGCAGAGAAGAGTTCTAGTAGGTTTATTCAAAATATCAAAGGCAACAGAAGTCCGAAAACAAAATATTGTAAACCTAAAATCCAGGAGACGTCATAGAAAACACAAAGAACCAATGAGGAACCATCCCTGAAGAACTGCACAGGAAGAGTACAGAACAAAAATCATATGTAGCAGTTGTAGAAAGGAAAGGAGACAGACACAAGAGGGCAACAGAGAGTAACTAAAGATTTCTTAAATATAAAACAAAATGGAAAATAAACCAAAAGTCAACAAAATAGAATTCAAAGTCCAAAAGGGGAAAACCATAACACAATCCTTTGTCGTGCTCAGAACTTCAGACATTCATGGCAGAGGGAATAAATCAGTCATTTTCTTACTACTGTGTCAGACCATGTTTAGATGCCTTTCTCTCTCTGGACTTGCCTACGGTTTCATCTCCAGGTCCTGCCATAACATTATGGAACATGGAGACGGCAGGAAAATACACAAAGCGGACCTGTCCTGTTGTTAAACAAGCTATTGGCATGATAAAACACCCTCTTTTCCAATCCTGAAGCCAACATGGCTGTTTTAGTCCTGGTGCCACCCCACCTCAGTCCAAACAGGTTAGTCAGTCCTCAAACAAAAACAAATAATTAATTACTTAAAAATGTATTCAGTACCAGAGAGAAGGAAAGCTTTATTTTTTGTGCACCTCCTCTTTGTTTACCCACCAAAAAAACCCAAAATGCAGACATCCCAAGTTCCAAAAACCCATTAACCCACCCCGCCACCCACCCCCACCCCGCCACCAACATCCCAAATTTTAATGATGATATGCGCTGGAACAGACATGGTTACTGTTTGGTCATTTGGATCTATTTCATTCTTTTTCTTTACAAATTCTGTTTTGCTAATTATTCAAAAACAACAAGGTGATAGCCTTAGTGGTACTGAGATAGGATCCCAGTTTTCATCTACTAAATGTTTTTCTTTCCACAACAAATGAAAAAAAAATGCTCTAATTTTTACAGATGAATTTAACTGTTTTCCTTGAGTTCTAATTCAAATTTTATAGAATACAGTAGTTTTAACTTAAATTAAGTCAAAAATATGTAAATGTCATGATTTTACTAAAGTTCAGACCCAAATGCAGAAGAGCAAACAGGGAGACCAGGGAAAAGGTGTAACAGGTTTTATTGAAGAGATAATGCAGAGAGAAGTGTTGCTCAACCGGAACGGAAGAGTGAGGGGAAGGCACAGCGATTAGTTCAGGCTCAGTGGGAAAATAGATTTGTGAACTTGGAGAAGAGGATTTGGTTGCTGACTCATGTTTTCGGAGAAGTTGTTGAATCTTTGACTCCAGTCTGTGTGCTGTAGTTCCAGTGTTTGTCTGTTTCGGTGGAGGGCGGAACAGGGTTTACCCAGAATGTGGTTGTTTGTAGGTGAACGGAGAAACTGACTGCCACTCAGATTTCCTGCGGTACTTGAACGGGTCGTAATGGAGATGAATCCCTTTCTCAGTGTGAAGCTCAAACGATCTCTTGGGGAAAGTGGATCCAAACCTCCTGTTTGAACCCCAGCTCAGTTTATAGCTCAGCTGATCCTTCCAGGGAGAGAAGGTCAGAAAAAAATCCAGTTTGCAGGATGACTTCCTGGCGAGATGCAAAAGACAAACAATGTTAAAATTCAGGTTGACAAGAACTCAGTTTGACTCAGCAAAACTCAGCTTGGCTAGAGTACCCAAAACGGGCAAACACTCTGGCGTCGAGGTAGTGGCAGTCAGCCACTTAAGAATGCTCCGTTAATGAGATAACCATCTGCAGGTGTGTGAGGAGGCGGACCAGAACCAGGCGCCTCCTGGTGGAGGAAGGGAGACAAACCGAGAAACACAAACACACAGAGAGGAGTCCTGACAGTAAAATTCCTAAATTATAAATGTACATTGCCTCATAAGATATAGAATTTTTATTGAACCTAATTGAAAATAAATCTCCCTTCATGCAGCTCTCTTGCATCCTCCTGCTCCTCCTCTCTCTCCTCCATCCTCCTCCTCCTTCTCCTCCTCCTGCTCCTCCTCACTGGTTATCTGTTGCTCCCTGTCATCTATTTCTCTGCTTCTGCTGTAATTCTTCTTAAAATCTGAACAGATGTCTGTGGACTTTCTCTTCATGTCTGTAAATTGACCATCCATCCACAATCACCAACTCATCCTATTGGCTACATAACTATGTCAAAAACACACTAAAAGCTGCTTTAACAGTATAACGTTATAGTTCACATATCCCCCTTTTCTTTCACAAACAAATGATTTGACTTACTTACTTACTGTTAGTTTTATACACTTTCTCACCGTTAAAGCGAGCATAGGCTGAGCCGTAGATACCTGTAGCTCATTTGTGCATGTGCAAGCAAGTATCGGGTAGGGGAGGGGGAGAGCAGGAGGACTACAGTGTGCGAGTGTGTTGCTGGGTGAATAATGGGGTGAAACGCTAAACAGAGGCTACTACAATTTACACTGGCCAGTGGGGGGGTTCAGTGGGGCCTGGTGGCACCCTTGTACTTTAGTATATTCTGCTGTAAATTAGTCTGATTTTTTATTTTTACACTCGAGGAGTCAACCTCTGCCGTTTCACTGTGAAAGCAACTTCCATAACAGGTGGTAACTAGGTGACTGTCAGTGAGTAAACCGAAACTTTTCTGACTGATCCAATCAGCTCACTGACAAGCAGCCGCCTGGAACGCTGGTTTAACAGAGCATCGCTTTGGACAGATACGCTTCACAGGAGACACAAGCAACCTCCTCCCCACACCCCGCTCTCTCTTGTTGTCTGCGCAATCGCAGTAGTTGTAATCTGCACATGATGCATGAATACTGCCTGATCGCTCTCGCTGGCATTAAAAAAACACCACCTCACATAGTCTAAAATCCAGGATAATTTTTCCGACTCGCGGAACTTCCGGGAGACTTGAGATGTCTGCCACTGTCTCTGTCCTAATGGTTCTTACACACAAATATTCGGGAGCAAGTCGCAGCTCAAGTGAGTTTTTAGGGTCAGGGGTTCAGTGCAGATGAAGATCCTCCATTTTGTCTTGTTTCCCCTTATTTTAACCCATTTTCATTGCAGTTCCCGTGCTTGTGTGTTGGGGATGGATGGAGATGGGTCCCTGAAGCAGGCTGTAGCAGTGCTTTCTCCGGCGGGCTGATGCAAGGGGGGGGGGGGCAACTCGTCCAGGTCTCAAATCTGCATGGAGCGGCTCGGTCAGGTAGTATCCGTTAAAGGGCAGGAGAAAAAAAACAATGGTTAGTGGAAGGAAGCGTGTCCGGCTGCACTGAAAAATTATGCATCAGTTTTTGGTATTTAGCTTATCAAACTTTAACCATTTTTTTTTCATATTAGCAGGCTAGGACATAAAACAACTGTATTATTACTTTATTATCTAAAATCAAATAATCAAATCCAACTGAATAGAATTAAAAATCCTCCTTCTCACATATAAAGCCTTAAATGGCCAAGCTCCATCTGATATCAGAGATCTGATTGTTCCTTATGTTCCTAACAGAGCACTTCGCTCTCAATCTGCAGGTTTACTAGTGGTTCCTAGAATTTCTAAAAGTAGAATGGGAGGCAGTCCATTCAAAACTTTGTAAGTTAATAAAATAATTTTAAAATCTATTCAAAAGAGGACAGGAAGCCAGTATAAAGAGGCCAGCATAGGCCTTTATGGTCATAAATAAGGATAAGTTCTTCAAACTCCTTAAAACAATAAATAGATTTAAATTAGAATATTGTGAAAAGGTTCAAAATTGATGGCCCCTGGTGCCACACTCTAATCAGCTAATTAACTCAAACCACCTGCAAAAGCCTTTAAATGGTCTTTCAGTCTAGTTCTATAGGCTACACAATCATGGGGAAGACTGCTGACTTGACAGTTGTCCAAAAGACGACCATCGACACCTTGCACAAGGAGGGCAAGACACAAAAGGTCATCGCTAAAGAGGCTGGCTGTTCACAGAGCTCAGTGTCCAAGCACATTAATAGAGAGGCGAAGGGAAGGAAAAGATGTGGTCGAAAAAAGTGTACAAGCAAGAGAGATAACCGCACCCTGGAGAGGATTGTGAAACAAAACCCATTCAAAAATGTGGGGGAGATTCACAAAGAGTGGACTGCAGCTGGAGTGAGTGCTTCAAGAACCACCACACACAGACGTATGAAAGACATGGGTTTCTGCTGTCGCATTCCTTGTGTCAAGCCACTCTTGAACCACAGACAGCGTCAGAAGCGTCTTGCCTGGGCTAAAGAGAAACAGGACTGGACTGCTGGTGAGTGGTCCAAAGTCATGTTCTCTGATGAAAGTAAATTTTGCATTTCCTTTGGAAATCAAGGTCCCAGAGTCTGGAGGAAAAGAAGAGAGGCACTTCATCCACGTTGCTTGAAGTCCAGTGTAAAGTTTCCACAGTCAGTGATGGTTTGGGGTGCCATGTCATCTGCTGGTGTTGGTCCATTGTGTTTTCTGAGGTCCAGGGTCAACGCAGCCACATACCAGGAAGTTTTAGAGCACTTCATGCTTCCTGCAGCTGACCAACTTTTTGGAGATGCAGATTTCATTTTCCAACAGGACTTGGCACCTGCACACAGTGCCAAAGCTACCAGTACCTGGTTGAAGGACCATGGTATCCCTGTTCTTAATTGGCCAGCAAACTCTCCTGACCTTAACCCCATAGAAAATCTATGGGGTATTGTGAAGAAGAAGATGCAATACACCAGACCCAACAATTCAGAAGAGCTAAAAGCCACTATTAGAGCAACCTGGGCTATCATAACACCTGAGCAGTGCCACAGACTGATCGACTCCATGCCACGCCGCATTGCTGCAGTAATACAGGCCAAAGGAGGCCCAACTAAATACTGTGCTGTACATGCTCATACTTTTCATGTTCATACTTTTCAGTTGGCCAACATTTCTATAAATCCTTTGTTTTTATTGGTCTTCAGTAATATTCTAATTTTCTGATATGATGAATTTGAGATTTTCATTTGTTGTCATTTGTAATCATCAAAATTAAACAAAATAAACATCTGAAATATATGAGTTTGTATGTAATGTATGAATATAATATACAAGTTTCACTTTTTAAATGGAATTACTGAAATCAATCTACTTTTTCATGATATTCTAATTTTATGACCAGCACCTGTATGTGCATGTCCTGAGGGACTGGAGCAGCTGACATCACTGTGCAAACAAAATAATGTCATGACTTTAAATGGTGACCCCTCCCAAAGCCCATCTTCCTGACATTTTCTAAAAGGAATGTAATTTCTTCACAAGTCAAAACAAAAAGCCAAAACAAATCTCTTCGGAGGCAATTTTCAGCTATTTACTTGTCAGCCTGAGCTTTTAAAGATGCCAGCCTGCTCAGACATAAACTGACGTTTGCAGACAAATTACAGATGGACACTTGAGCTTCTCACAGAGCAAAAATACAGATTAGCACAAAGTATTCAACCACAATCAACCGATGCTGCATGCAAGCATCATTGAGTCAATCATATCGTCAACTGCACTCTGCTTTTGGACAATGCTGCACTCATATCACATTGTTCCAAACAAAATAACATTCATTTGGGATTGGATTTTTAGAATGTAGGAAGAAAAGGGATGGTTTAAAGCCCACAAAGGCCGTGACATCAAGGAAAAAGCAACATTCTTTATGGTTCTCAGACTTGTACAATTATCTAATGCTAAAATCACCAGGGTAGGGCTCTGATTGGTTCAAACTTTCATAATTATGACAAAAATATGATGAAATCAAAGCTTTTTGCATATTCTCTTGTTATATTATTATCAGCTTTTGTAACTGAAGACATCCAACTTCCATCTTGTTATTGAGATGATGCTACAATCAACTCTAGAGCAGGCACAATCACAGTCAGACAAAGGTAAGTCCTTTCAGAGGTATATTGTCTGGAAAAACACAGAGCTTGGGTGTCTTAGAAACGGGTGCACCATGGAGGCTCAGACTGGATCATTCTGGGGGAAGAGACTCAGTGAGTAAAGCAGCTTCAGGAGGAATCTTAGATTAGGGATTTGCCCGGGGTATCATCAGCATAACCGTGGAAATTAATCCCATTCTGTCTAATAATTCTACCAATTGGGAGCATGTATAAAGTAAAGAGAATTGGTCCTAGCACTGATCCCTGTGGTACTCCACAGGTAACCTTTGAGCGTGTTGAAGATCTATCATTAACATGAACAAACTGAATTCGATCAGATAGATCAGATTTAAACCAGTCTAGAGCTGTTCCTTTAATTCCAACAAAATATTCAAGTCTTTCTAAAAGAATATTATGATCAACTGTATCAAATGCAGCACTGAGATCCAACAGGACGAGCACAGATACAAGTCCATTATCTGAGGCCATGAGAATATCATTAGTGACTTTCAGCAGAGCTGTTTCAGTGCTATGATGAGCTCTAAAGCCAGACTGAAGCTCCTCAAAACGTTCATTATGGTGTCAGTGATCGCAAACTTGTTTGGCAACTACTTTCTCAAGAATTATAGATAAGAAAGGAAGATTGGATATAGGTCTATAATTGACCAAGTCATCTGGGTCAAGAGACGGTTTCTTAAGCAAAGGTTTAATTACAGCAACCTTAAAAGCTTTAGGTACATATCCCTGTAACAGAGATAGATTAATCACATCTAAAATGGAGGAGGAGATCAAAGGGAATACCTCCTTAAATAACCTGGTTGGAACTGGATCTAACATACAAGTTGAAGGCTTAGATGAAGACAATAGTTTTCTAGCTCAGAAAGTTCTACTGGATCAAAGCAGTCTAAACCCGGTTCAGATTCCATGACTACCTTCAAAGTGCGCAGCTCTACATTAAACCAAGGAGCCAGCTTTCTATTTTTAAACGGTTTTCATTTTCAAAGGAGCTGCGTTGTCTAAGGCAGTAGGCAGAGAACTAGCAACCCCATCAACAAAATCATCAACCTGTGAATAGGAATAAACTAAGCTTTTGCCCTCTGCAGCACTGCTCAGCAACAGAGAGTAGAGAGAAAGTGATACAGATTTATTGAAATTTATAACTGCACCTGTCGCTCAGCCGCCGCCTCCCATCGGAAAGCTGTGAGTTACAGAACCCATTCCTCCACTCACCATCCCTGGATAACTTATCCTTACCTTTCCGATCCTACTTTGTAGAACACTCCAAAGTAGGCATCAATCCTGCATCTACGACCGCCAGCGCCTGCTGCAGCCATTGTTTTTCTAGACTCTTAAATTCAGCCTATCTTGACCGTTTAAAAAGCTGCGTAGTGCTGTGGATGAATGCAACAGGCTCATGGAGCACACCACGGTCAAGTCGGGGCAGGAAGAAGTGGTGTGTAAGGCGAAGAAAAAGGGACTGCAGAGACAGGCTAACAGCAAAGCTAAGAAGGAATCCCCTGTAGACAACTGATCCTATTAATCCTGCACACTGGACAACAAAAGGAATCCTCTCCAACTCAAACTCTCCACAAAAAAGGATGCTTGTGTAGCTGAATAGAACAAAATATTAAAGAAATGTAAAAAAGAATTGGTTCCCAGGATTTGTATTTATTTAATAAATTGTGGTGTTTAAAAAGTGACCACCGAGATGAATCTTTAAAGTGCAGAATACCACAAAGCATAAGATGTGTGGACTTAAACGTTAAGTGTCTGTGTGTGCAGCAGACCTGTCTTTATGGTCATCCCTTTAGCTATGGGCGAATCACTGAAATACACTTTCACGTCACAGTCTACACTTCCACAGGACTAGTGATGTTTTATAGTATAGTCCACCTTGCAGCTCTGCACAAGTTATTTTAGCATCCAGGCAGTGGTGTAGTGGTGTAGTCTATGTGATACGCGGGTATATGCCGTATACCCACTAGAAAAGCTTGTGAATTTCCGTATAACCACTTAAAAGTGCTCAATAATGCTGCGTTCACACCGGACACAGCAGGCCCAGCAGGAGCAGCGAGTTTACGTGCAAAGTCAATGGTTGACGCGCGTCAAGGCACAGCAAAAGGTCCCGCAGCGCTTTTGGGCATCTGACGCACGCGACGTGCCACAAACGCGCTGCTGCACGAGATGGAAAAATTTAACTTTTGCTTCTCAACGCTCCGCATCAACCAATCAGAGACTCTGATCTGGGAGCTGGCAGGGAGACAGATCGCTGATGACACAGAGCGCTATGATCACTCCTCTGAAACAGTTTATTAATGCCTAAATTAACTGAAAATGCTGAAATCTGCTGACAAAGCGTGTTTGCTTTTATTATCCTGGAGCCTGCAGTTTGGATTACGTTCATGAAAACCGCTTCCAGCCGCCACGGCGAACCGCGAGGAGGCGACCGGGCCATAGGCTACTGTTTAATGTGACAACATGGTTAAGAAACCACCGCTCTGCAACAGAAACAAGAAGACAAGTGAAACAAGGAATGAATCTCCACTACTTTTAGTCATAAATTCACGCTTTTTTGTCCATTCTGGTTTAAACGACATCCTGGTTTTGACAGGAAGCTAACTTTAATACTTAGCATCAGTAACTCTGATCCTAGATATGGTGTGGTGTACCGTCAAGTCCAATGGTCAGATGGTGGTGAGGAGATTTTACAACTTATTTTACCATCAGTTCTTAAGCAGGATGTTTTGACTCAACTACATCAGGAACATGGACACCAGGGTCTAGAGCGCACCTAGGAATTGCTGAGGCAGCACTGCTACTGGCCCAGGATGTCTAACAACATTAAACAGTGGGTACAGCAGTGCCAACGTTGCCAGGTTGCTAAAAATGTACGATCTAGCTCAGATGCTTTCATGAGCCATCTGTTGACTTCTCAGCCAAATGAGATTGTTGCTATGGATTTTTTCCATGTTGGAGCCCTCACGGACTGGGTTGGAAAATGTTCTTGTAATTACTGATGTATTTAGTAAATACACCATTGCTGTTCCAACTCGGGATCAGACGGCAGCCACTGTTGCCCATGTCTTGCTGAATGAATGGTTTTTTAGATTTGGGGTTCCAAGCCTAAGACTAGGTTAACTATGCCGTTTCATCATGCTCAGGATCACTTACTAGCAGCGGCAGGGCGTAGAAAGGAGCATCATGATCGTGGCATAAGGGAGGTTCCATCACAAGAGGGGCAGTTGGTTTACCTGCGCGATCATAGTGCTAGAGGTCGCCTTAAAATGCAGGACCTCTTCAACCCAATTATCCATCAGGTCGTGAGGGCTCCCATAGCTGGAGGGCCAGTTTATACTGTGCCCCTGTAGGTGAGTTGGAGAGAACTCGAAATGTGCATCGTGACATGCTGAAGGTTTGGGTTGGGCCAGAGCCCCCACCTGTACCTCGGGTGTTGAAAGCTACCTTGACTTCAGAGGGGTTAGATGATTCCCTGGAGGGTGATTTGTGCTTGTTGGTCCCCGATATTTCATTACCATCCACCTCTGCAGCTCCAGGGTTGCCTCAACAGGCCCCTTCAGGGCCCCCTGGTCAAACCTTGGAGACAGTTGAGTTGGGTCGTACAGTCCATTCACGGGCTGGACAGTATTAGAACATTCATCACCTTCCTCAACCGGTGGGTCAAGCCATGGTGTCTAATCAGCCAGTTTCTAACGCACAGCTTGCTGTTTTCCGCCCTTGGTGCTGAATCGTGCAGGTCCATCATTGGAGCCAGTGCAACACCAGGGGTAGAATGTCGTGAGATGGTGTTTAATCCTCTCCACTCTATAGCGGGTGCAGCATGAGGAGCACCACTGATTGGGGGGCGTGGCAGATGCCTTTATAGCTGCGCAGGCCGCTGACAGGTGTGTATCTTTGTTTCCCCTGCTATCCGTCTGCCGCCCAAGTGGCTGTGTGTTTGATCGCCATCCGTGCTGGGATTATGGTTGGGTTCTGGGTCCTATACCTACTGTTCGTTTCTGCAGCGTTGCCTGTTGGCGTTGCAGTTGCAGCTGGGGATTGTTGTGGCGTGGCGGTTGCATTTGGTCCTCGCTCGCTGATCTGCTCTCTCCCTGGGCAGGCTGTGTTCCCGCTCCGGGTAAGCTACCTATTACTTAAATTTACTTAACCTAGATTTACAACAAATTGTTTTTCTATTTTTAGGCGCATGTCTGTTTTGATCTGCAGCGTTGGGAGCGCTGCTGCCTTGTTTTACTGGTGCTCGTTTGGGCTGCGCCCTGTGAACTCTGTTGCTGTTTGGGCAGCCTGGGCGGATGGACATCGCTCTCTGGCCCCGCTGAAAGGCCATTGGAATCCGACTACGACAATTCGTTCCATCGTTGGAGTGTTTTATTTTTTATTTTCCATTTGAATTATTTGTTTATTTAAATTACTAACTTGTTTGTTGCCTTTGTTTTGATTTGTTAACTTGTTTTCTTTTGCATTGCATGTTTTGTTTAATTATTTTCTTTTTTTTTTGGAATAACTGAAATTGTCTGGTTTCCATGACTTTTTCTCCAGGGACCAAGTAGCCCAGGACCTGAAGCCGTGGCTTTAAAAAGAGGATTGTTTTATAGACATTGCTAAATAAAATATTGTTGTACCAATTAGTCTGTGTTCTGGTGCATCTTGTTTAAACAACAAAAAAACAAGATCCCCCACCCCCTTGCCGTTCACATTAGCTTGTCTTCTATATTACCCAATATGATGTGTTCAGCTAGATCTGCTATTTTCACAGGTTTTGTGTGACACCTTTTTATAAAGTAAGGCATTAACTAACTAAAACATTTATTTGAATTCCATAAAATCAAAGTTTTGTGCCCAATAGCAATGATGAACTGCACGGCTGCATTCTACACCCAGCTACAGTCTGGTAAAGAATCTTTTTGTAATTTGAGATTGTAAAGGTTAACTTTTTTTTACAACTTAAAACTGACTAAATCTAAAACCTTTCGAAGTTTTAATCATAGTTTTGTCCTAAAGACTAAGACTAAATCTAAGATGGCTGTCAAAAACAACACATATGACAAAACGCCATCTGCATGGATAACAGGATCCAAGATAAACCATGTATTTTTTGGTGATCACACTCATTTGGACATCCAAAGTAACAAAAAAAGAAAAAAGTTTAACAGTTTTTATCTTCTTCGGTTGCATTGTGCTCCAGTTATGATTCTGAAATATCTATTTTTTGCACTTTTGCTAATAGAGAGGAGTCAGCATAAGCACCCAAATGCAGAGATGGGAAGTAACGAAGTACAAATACTTCGTCACTGTACTCAAGTAGATTTTTCTGATATTTTTACTTTACTTTACTACTTATTTTTATGGCGACTTTTTACTCCTACTCCTTACATTTTTACACAAATATCTGTACTTTCTACTCCTTACATTTTAAAAAATTGTCTCGTTACTTTAGTTTTGAATCATTTCAATGGAGTTACCGTTATTATTTTTCACGTCATCAATACCAAATTCAATCTAATTGGATGGGAATCTACGTTGCATTTGACGCACCACTACAAGATGAATCGACAGATTCGGCGATATTCATTCGCGGCAAATCATTGCAGCTTGGTGGCGTTAGCATAGTAGCATGGACGACGAGATGATTGAAAATGAACACAACGGAGATCTAGTCCTATTGGCAGACATCCATTTAAAATGTAGGCAACGGCATGAAAAAAGTGGTTTCTACTTTTACTTTTATACTTTAAGTAAATTTACAAGCCTGTACTTTGTTACTTTTACTTGAGTAAAGAAGTTTAATCAGTACTTCCACTTTTACCAGAGTATTTTTTAACACAAGTATCTGTACTTTTACTCAAGTACGGAAAGTGAGTACTTTTGCCATCTCTGCCCAAATGGTCTGCAATGATGCAGCTTCATACACAACAAACTTCTGTGCTTTCTATAGCGTTCTTATAAAACCCAACATAACAGCTTGAGCTTTAAGATAAAAAAATATTTTTTTTTCTTTGAACTTTGGTTAAAAGCCTAATTTGCTTCATTCCTGGTAAACGATCTGCATTCAAACCTGCAGCAGGTGCTTCCTGCAGGTTAACAAGAGTATTTTCTCTTCTCATCCCTGTGACTTCAACAAAAGAAACATTCATAAAAGGCTGCTGACTCATTCAATTTACCTTTTCACAAGGTTGTCTTCTTTGTTTTTTATTTTCTTTTTTACTTTTTTCCCTTTGATTTCTGCTGAGACTGGGTGGGGGCGTGTTCCCTAAAGTTAGGCTTATAATGAACTGGGGCATGTCTCCTTCAACTGCTTCCTCCTTTAAGAAGAAGGAATACTTTACTACAATATATGTCAGCATTTCTTTAATTCAATGTTCTCTCCCATTGTTTTATTTGTCTTCATGTGCTCATTGCATTGTGAATAGCTCAGCTCAACCCACGATTAAATCTTATTTATCTGCTGCCAAAAGGTAAGCAGTCCTACTAACGGCAAATCTGTCAGCTCCTAATTTGAGTCGATGGGGGGCTTAAAGATGAAAGAAGAGCACAGCTACCAATTTCCCTCTCATGCAGTGACCTTAATGTAACAAAACACAAAGTGCTGTGGGATGCATGGGAAACTCCGAAGTCAAATTTTGCTTCTCTATTTGAGATGCTGAGGGCTGAATTCCTGTGGGGCAATCTGTGGAGTCAGAAAAATGATTAAAGCCAATCTGAATCAAACAGTTTCCAAAAACGAATTAGATGCCAGTAGATGGAAACATTTGGAGAATAAGAAAGTTGAAAAGTTAAAAATATCACGGTACAGATATTTTGGGGGGAAAAGCTGCAAGAATTTTAAAGACATTTACCCTTCAGGTACAAGGATTATTTACAATGCTTTGTCAGCTTGACTTTACTTCAATATTTTTTTATTTATGGTTTAAATATAATTCTTCCTATTAGTATATCAAAAATGACTATCATACTTTCCTTAGGCAAGGCCCTAAGGAAACCGCCTTACAACGGGGCCCCCTGACAGCCAAAAGAATGCGCCTAACATCCTAAGAACAACCTAATCATCCTCAGTCAATCATGTATGTGATGAACAGTTTGTACCGAACTGAAATCTCAATTAAAATTTAAATTGTAGATAACAATAAAGATTGATTGATTTTTATTCATACTGTCTAAATCGACTGTTAAAGCTGAATGTATCAGAATGTTATTTGTAAGGAAACTTTTGGTTAACTAATGTAAAACTCTCTTTCAACATTACAATAATAAAAAGAATATGTTTAAACATTATGTTTAGCATTTATTGCGCGCCAGCTACAATTCACTCATCCTGTCCGCTGAACTGCTGCTGCTCACATGTCTGGAAGATGTCTAGTGCTGCTACCACAGATGATCTTGCTCTAAAAATGGAATTGAACGATTCAGATTAGCTAGAATGAATAGAACGGGTAGAGCGTAGCCGCCTGTGGCCCGGGCTGCCTGTCACAACTCCAGTCCGGCGCGCGGATGACGTCATACACACTCCGCTTTGTTTAAAAAAATAAATAAATATAAAAAATATAATGTCTGGGAGACTGTGATTCGCCTACATGTTATGAATGCTGGCGTACCATAAAGAATAAATTATGAACAGTTTAGTTTGTGCCTTCAAGTTGTTGCCCATAGGAAGACTAGGAAGACGTTACTTGGATATTACAAAACCGAATAATTTTGGAACAGCCCAAAATGATACATGGGTGAGTAGAACATGATGTAATAACGTAAAATCAAGGGGCCAATGTAAAAAAAAAAACTGTGTTCCCCTTTAAGAACAAACCCAACTTGCCGCCAGGCTTGTTTGAGCACAACAATCTATTTGCCAAAAAGCGGTGGAAACAGGTACAATACTTGGTGGAGCTCTTTGGAAAAGATGGATTTCTGAGTACCTACCAATGATGCAGGAGAAACAAAAGTGGACTGAACCTAAAAGATGTCTTGTTCCTGGGGACATTGTTCTGCTACAGATCATGGATGATGGGAAATGTTTTGCGTGTAAATAAGGATGCAAAAGTCCTTTTGAGATCTTTTTGCTTTCAGATGAAGACCAGCATCTTGGAGAAGTCAATAACTGTCATGATAGGCTTAAGAGGCTGAACCCACATGCAGAACACCACAGGAAGCTGAGTAAAAGTTTAACAGAGTTTATTGAAAAACACACAGAGTAATTATGAACTGGTTCTGGTACAGGTCCGGGACTGGAATCACTGACATCTGCAGAGATGGATAGTTTGATTAGCCAGGCAGCGAGATGGCTTGTCGAGTGCGTAAATTCAGAATGTACCTAGATGAGGTTCTGGCAGATCCTTTGAGAGAGGGGGAACCGGTTGGGTCCAGAGACTGTAGATTCAGCAGGGAGCTCAGCGGCAGCAGCGTCTAGCTTCTGACTCGTGAGTTTCAGACCTTGACTTTGTTTCCTAGCTCTTCCTTGAGAGCTGTTGGAGGAATCCAGACTGATGTCTTCGGGTTTCGCTTCCTTGGGCAGGCAGGCAGGTTTCCAGACAAAGCTCATCCAGAGCTTCAGGCTTCGATTAGGTTTCCTATGAGGCAGAGAAGACAGAGGCAGGTTAGAATCTAGTTTATCTCTAGAGTCTACTAGGATTCTATAAATTAAAAGAGGCTCAGGTTTCGCTAACCAAACTTGGTCAACACTGCGGCGTCGAAGGAAGGTCTGACTGCTGCTTATGTAAAAAGGTCTCCTGATGGGTTGATGAGCTTCAGGTGTGCTAGAGGCTCCAGCCCAGGAGACCCACAGCGCTCTCTGCTGGAGACAGATGGTGGATCTCCAGATCCCAACAGTAACCCCAGTCACTAACAGAAAACATAAAACAGAAGAGGATCCTCAGTGTCCTCTGGTGGGCAAGCCTCAGGATCCCAACAATAACGAAGGACTGCTTGCTGCATGGAGGCAGCAGTTACCATCTTGAACTCCTTTTTTCTCTTCATCCTTTCTTTTTGTCTTTTACAGTTTTTGTTTGGTAAACACTGTCATAGAATTAGAGGGATATAAAGGGATCTCAATAGTAGTTTTGTTTGTATCTTGTAGTTGTTCATCAGCTTGTTTCTTTAAGCAAATGGCTCCTTATAAGAATAACAGTAATTGTGATAAAGTATGAGCATATGAGCAGCAATTAGGGGCTGGAGTGTAGGAGCCAATAATTCTTTGTTAATAATTAACAAAGTTTTTAGTTTTTTGTGGAAAATCTAGCTAAGTTTATTCTACAAACCCAAAAACAGAAAAGTTGGCACATTATGTAAATCAAAAATAAAAACAGAATACAATAACCTGCAAATGTTTTTCAACCCATATTTAGCTGATTACAATGCAAAGACAATATATAGAAACTTCATTTTGTTTTGCAAATAACCATTAACTCAAAATTTAATGGCAGCACCAAACAAAAGTTGGCACAGGGGCATTTTTACCACTATGTTACATCGCCTTTCCTTTTAACAACACTCGTAAACGTTTGGGAACTGGGGAGACCAAATTTTGAAGCTTTTCAGGTGGAATTCTCCCCCATTCTTGCTTGATGTACAGCTTAAGTTGTTTTAAACAGTCCGGGGTCTCCATTGTTGTATTTTCGTTTCATAATGTGCCACACATTTTCAAAGGGGGACAGGTCTGGACTGCAGGCAAGCCATGCTGTTTTAACACTTGCAGAATGTGGCTTGGCGTTGTCTTGCTGAAATAAGCAGGGGCGTCCATGAAAAAGATGTCACTTGGATGGCAGCATATGTTGCTCCAAAACATGTGTGCATCTTTCAGCATTAATGGTGCCTTCACAGATGTATAAGCTACCCATGCCTTGGGCACTAATGCACCCCCATACCATCACACATGCTGGCTTTTGAACTTTGCGCCTATCACAGTCCGGATGGTTCTTGTCCTCTTTGGTCCGGAGGACACGACGTCCACAGTTTCCAAAAACAATTTGAAATGTGGACTCATCAGACCACAGAACACTTTTCCACTTTACATCAGTCCATCTTAGATGAGCTCGGGCCAAGCAAAGCTGGCGGCCTTTCTGGATCTTGTTGATGGATGGCTTTTGCTTTGCATAGTAGAGCTTTAACTTGCACTTACAGATGTAGCAACGAACTGTAGTTACTGACAGTGGTTTTCTGAAATATTCCTGAGCCCATGTGGTAATATCCTTTACACACTGATGTCGGTCTTTGATGCAGTACCGCCTGAGGGATCAAAGGTCCTGGGCATTCAATGTTGGTTTTCGGCCTTGCCCCGTACGTGTAGTGATTTCTACAGATTCTCTGAACCTTTTGATGATATTACGCACCGTAGATGGTGAAATTCCTAAATTCCTTGCAATTGTCAGGGCTCCAGTCTGTGTGTTTGATTTTGTGTTTGTCTCCCTTCCACCAACAGGAGGCGCCTGGTTCCGGTTCGCCTCCTCACACACCTGCTGACGGTTACCTCGTTAACGGAGCACTCTTAAGCTGCTGATTGCCACTACCTCGACGCCAGAGTGTTTGCCAGTTTTTGGTACTCTAGCCAAGCTGAGTTTTCACTGAGTAAGACTGAGTTCTTGTCTACCTGAGTTTTAACTTTGTTTTTGTGTTTGCTTCTCGGCAGGAAGTCATTCTGCAAACTGGACCTTTTCGGACCTCCTCTCCCAGGAGGGATCTACTGAGCCTTAAACTGAGCCAGGGATTCAAACAGGAGGTTTGGATACAGTCTCCTTGAGAAGACGTTGAAATTACTCTCTGAGCAAGGGAATCATCTTCACTACGACCTGTTCAAGTACAGCAGGAAATCTGAGTGGCAATCAGCGTTTCCATTCACCTACACCGTTCGAGTTCTGGGTAAACCCTGTTCCACCCTCCACCGAATCAGACAAACTCTGGAAAACCAACACACAGATTGGAGTCAAAGATCCTTCACTTTCTCTAGAAACGTGAGTCAACAACCAGATCCTCTTCTTCTAATCAACAAATGAAATTTCCCACTGAGGCTGAACTAATAGTCTGTCTTCCCCTCACCTTCCAGTTCCGGCTGAGCTGAGTTCAGAGCAACACCGCACCGTGCTTAATCTCTTCAATAAAACCTGTTAAACTTTTCATCTGTGTTTCTGTTTGGACTTCTGCATTTAGGGTCAGACCTTTAATTAAATCATGACAGCAATAGGTTGTTGAGAAATGTTGTTCTTTAACTGTTCGACAATTTGCCCATGCTTTTATTGACAAAGTGGTGACCCACGCCAAATCTTTGTTTGTGAATGACTGAGCATTACAAGGAAGCTGCTTTTATACCCAATCATGGCACCCGCCTGTTCCCAATTAGCATGTTCACCAGTGGGATATTCCAAATAAGTGTTTCTCAGTCTTCTTTGTCACTTGTACCATTTTTTTTAAACATGTTGCAGGCATCAAATTCCAAATGAGCTAATATTTGCAAAAAATAACAAAGTTTACCAGTTCGAACGTTTAGTATGTCGTCTTTCCAGTGGATTCAGTTGAATATAGGTTGAAAATGATTTCCAAGTCATTGTATTTTTATTTACGATTTACACAACGTGCGAACTTTTCTGGTTTTGGGATTTGAACTTTATTGTTTGATATCTGTTATGAATTATGTTTTTTGGTTATTTATTCATGTTCCTTTGTTTCTGGTTAGTCATGATTAATTTGGGTGAATTAGTTTTATAAATAAATCTGGGTGGTTGTATGTTTTTTTTACTAGCGCAAGAGAGGAGAAGTAATCTGAGAAAACTGAAGGAGTTTACCTGGAACATTTTTTTTTCCTGCATAACTTACTTAGTCCATGGAGCATCTGTGGATTTCTTTTTTTGTTTCATCAAAGCTAGTTCACAACACTGGTCCTGCCGCTACCTAAGTAAAAATAGTAAAAATAGTAAAAATAGTAAAAATTGTCAGAGTAAAAATATAGGTTGGGTAAATTAGGTCGGTTTAGCCAAAGGATTGGTTGAACACAACTTCCAACCTATTTAAAACCAAAAAAGTGGAAAAACTATAATGAAGCTAAGGTGGAAATTCAACTGAAGAAACTCTGATTGCTTCCATTTAATCTGAGGCCGATCCGCCTCCGATGCAGCCAACTCGCTTCAAGCCACTTTCCTCGATGCCCAATCATCTTCCAGCACTCTACTTAAAGCCACTCCAAATCATCTCTAGGCCTGCTCTTCAACAAGCGCAAGAACCGTCGCTCCTATGTCGGACTTTGATTCAGACAACCCACCTCCATCCCCTTCTCCACCATTGTAGTAAGCTCATCCGACTCCTCCTCGATGCTCTTTCAACCTCACCTCCAGTGTGTAGTCCCTCCAGACTCTCATGGAGTTCCTTGTCACTTTAAACGGTCCGGCAGAAGACCGCCACGTTGAGCCTGGTTCTGCCAGAGATTTCTTCCCAAAGGGGAGTTTTTTCTCTCCACAGTTGCTTCATGCTTGCTCTTCATGGACAGTTCATGGACAGTTTATGCAAACTTTGTTCATTCAGTGACATCTAACTCAAGCATCACCCTGTATACCAGCCTCTACGGATTAACCAAACTTCATCTATCTAATCTCCACCACCAGTTTCAGGCCCGGGGGAAATATCCTTATTCTCATACATCAGTTTATCTGCATTAAAGTATAAATCAGCGTTTATGTTTCGTGCCGAGGTCTGAGCGCCAAAGTTCAAACTATTGTACCAATAAACTGTTCTAATTGCATCTTTCTCTCTCTGTGAGTTTTTCAGTTTGAAATGTTTATATAAAAATGTCTAACACCTTTCATTTTGCTCATCATTACCCAATTTGCACAAACACCTTCACTGTCTGCTTGACTTCATTTCACTGAATCGGCAGAAAAACTGTGCACCTCAAATGATTGTTCTAAGAAATTTTACACTTATAAAAACTTACAAATGATTTCATTATACACACCAACCATTAACAATTTCAAAGGAACTTAAAAGGGGAAAAAAAGAAAAACAATTGCAAAAAAAAAAAAATCACAGATTTTATTACAAACTGTAGTTCTGCCCTCCACCAGTAGGTGGTGACATGTTCACATGAAGCCTCATGAACTGTGGGGATCGTTGAAGCAATTTGGCCAAACGGTTCAATGCCTTATGAGGCTTCATCTCACCATCACTAGCGTTCAGACAAGGTGAGCAGTAATCCTCTCAGCGACATGAGAGGAATCCTTCCAGGGCTTGAAGGACCAGATTAAGCTCAGAGAATCAGTCGATTTCCTGCCAAAGATTCACAAAAAAACAAGGTAAGAGCATGTAGTCACTAGACAAACTCAAAGATTCACTCAGCATAAACTCAGGGGGCCTAGAGTACACAAAACTGGAAGACACTCTGGCGACGAGGTGGTGAAAGTCAGCTGCTCAAATACTCCTCAGAGGTGATGACCAATTCGCTCCAGGTGTGGGTAATTGAGACGAGAAAGGAAGCCCCCCAGGACAAAATTGAACCAATGGCACCATCTGGTGGATGAACAGTGAAACTGAAGAAGAACACAAAACTACCCCCACAAACTGGAACCACAACAGTCACACTGACTACAGTGAGTATAGAGGGCGACAGTGACGTTGGATGTAGGAGTTTGCCCTGAAATCGAAGGATTGACGGTTCAAGCCCTGACTCTGTCGTTGTGTCCTTGGGCAAGACACTTCACCTGCATTGTCTACTGATGGTGGTCAGAGGGCCCGGTGGCGCCAGTATACGGCAGCCCCGCTTCTGTCAGTGAGCCCCAGGGCAGCTGTGGCTACAATATAGCTTGCCACCATCAGTGTGTGCGTGAATTGGTGAATGAATGTAGTGCAAAGCGCTTTGGTCAAGTCTCCTGACTTGAAAAAACGTCCTATATAAGTACATGCCATTTACCATTTATTTATCAGTCAGCTTTCTTTATACGTGGAACCCAGTTTATCAATTTATTGTTGTTTTGTGTTTTTCATTCAGTAACAATACAGCTTATTTGTGTCAGGACTCGGCAGTCTTGGCCATGCAGTTCTGCTGGCTCTGCCTTCTCCACTCTCTCCGCAGGTGACTGCCTTTGACAGAGGGGTGGGGTGCCCACACCTGCGGCTCGTTCAGCAGCGCGCGGCAGCACTGTAAGAGCTTGACTCTGACAGCAGGGGGACGCCTGAGTGTTAACCGTTGTGGTATGAACCAGTGGCCTCTGTTTTCTGACAGGGTTGTTTTATTTCTGCGCTAAATGCTACCTTTGTGTCTCCGAGGTCCTCGATCGAGTTTGGTTTCTCCCTCTGCTCAAGTTGCCCTTCTGAGCCCTCTCGGTTCCCCTCCTGGATCCTCCTGCTATCTCAGAGAAACTGGACTGCGGGCGCTGCTCGGACCAGCTCTCGGCCCCTTGTCTGTCACACAGTCACCAGCCTCAACCAACGTCAGGCAAGTGGTAAGCTTACATCTCTCCGTCTGGAGCTCAGCCCAGTATGTTATTCTAAATCTAATTCCTTCCCTTCCTCTCTCTCAGATCCAAAAGCCTCCAGTACGCGCCTCACGGCTCCGTGTCTCAGAGCTTTTTTTTGTGTCTCAGAGTTTTTTCTTCTTCCCATGTTGACTTCCCTGAGTAAATAAACTACCTAAAACTGTGTCCTGCCTCCGAGTGTGATCTGCATGTGGGCCAAGCACCTAAAACCTAACACGGCAATTTGAAAATGTAATAATTTAATTTTATGTTAGGAAAATATACAACCTAAAGCATAAGAGGATATACTTAATTTTACATTATTTTAACTTGGCTGAGGCTCATGTGTTGGATGGCAGTAGGTCATTATATGCTGCTTTTTTTATAGTGAGGACTGCTACAAGACTCATGGAATGTTTTGAGGGGGAATTACTGGTTGTGCAAGGACGTTTTCCATATGTATGATCCTATTTTCTCCTGTGGGTTGTAGGTCCCTACCTTCCAAACGCTGAGATTACCCCACACTGCATTTGGAATGTATCACTATGGTTCCATCTGCCTGCTTGCGAATACATTTTGTGTATTCCATACAAAAAGATGAACCTGTTTCCTAGCAACCACTTTAATAGCTGTGAAGCTGCCCCGGCCTGTTTAGCGTGCAATTCTTTTAAAGACATCGCTTTAAAGTGCTTGAAGAAACATGAAAACAGATCTCTGCTCTGTCAGTCTAACACGCATCATTTGGAGGTGTGAAAAAGATGCTGCTCAGTAAACATTTTACTTTGTTGTGGGATTTCTGTAAGCTATGCTCAAATCCAGCAGAGTGGATAAAAAGGAGGGGAGGAGAGTTGGGAGGAAAATGGGCCAGCAAAAAGCAAAACTAAGAAGCTAATGATTAACTGCAACACTTTTTGCTTAAAAACTTCTGAAAGATGCAATTAGTGAACAAGGTTAAAGAAGATTTGAATTATAAAGTTGAATCTTCCACAATGTGTGCTTGCTCTTTTAATCATGTTAATGAGTTCCTACAGAACAGAGTGGAGGTACTTTTTAACTGATAAAATAAGGTTATTCCAAAGTCATTCTAATATCTACCTTTCTAAAATATCATTTGGAAATCAGCATTTACCAAAAACACGAACAGTCTGTTCACCAATTTCAGATATTTTTCATTAAAATTTACCCTGAATTCAAAGTACAGCGGCTGTCCTCCCACACATAACATCATGCACCTTGATTTGAAAGCTTTGAAGAAATAAGCCTCAAAACATCAGGAAAAAAAAAAACGTTTGTGCATTAATAGAATCTTCTAACATTTTGTCATTTCTTTACCCAAACTATACATCTTAGTTAGAAAAACAAAATAAAAACAAAAAACAAAAAAAAAAGATGAAGTGAGAAACAAAGGCATGGGTTTATGTGTTAAAATATTGTTATTGCTTTTTTTTTTTTTCCTATTTTGTCAGGATTCAGATTTGATCCAATGTTCTGATTGTTCCAATAAATGTTTTATTTCATTTAAATAGCATTTATTTTGCAACTTTATAATTTCTGTATTTTGGATAAAATGAAACATTGCTCTAATTGACCTTATGCCAGCTGTTAATTGATCTAAGTTGTCATCCAACTGACCAATCATCATTCAGAACTTGTCCTGAAATGAAACACCTGGAGAGGCAACATCGCCTTGATTTTGCAGTAGAGAGCAGTCATGGATATTTTGTAAAAGAAATATCATAAAGGTCTAATTCTTGTCACTTGGGAAATATGCATTGCAAACTCATATGACCCTGTCTTTAGTAGGTGAAACACAGTTTATTCTTTTCCTAAGATCAAAAAAGAAGTCTTAAAAATGTAAGATGAACAAAGGTTTGTAGCCTTATGAGTAGCTTAACACAAAAGTGATAAAAAGGAGCTATCTGTTGTTATTCTGGACGAATACAAAAGCAGATCTTCTCTTTTTTGCAATGATTACATGATATGGTTATGTTGAACTTGGAAAACTTAGACTTATTTTCCTTAGTTCATTATGAGTGCATGTGGATATAAAGCATGCATGGACTAAAAAACTTTGTAGCCCATTCTCTGAGCAAAATAGGTCTTTGGCTGCAGAGTCCTAGACTCCATTTCTGTACATGGCAGTTATACTTTGGTGCTCGGGCCTGGATGGGGTATATTAACAAATACATTTGCTTTGATATGGAGAGTTCATTTGAAAAAAACAGATAACTCAGTTTTTATGAATTTTCAATAAAAACATACTCTATTACTCATTTAAGGTTATACCAGTCAAACTACAGGTTGGTGAATGTGATCTAGTAACAACATAATGGTACCTCAGAAATATACAGTACTTTTATTCAAAGGTCCCCCAGGAGATGATGCTTCTCTTTAGATCTTAATGTCCACAAATCATGACAGAAATAATATTTTAGTGCAAATATTGATATTAAAAAAATGAATTGTAGGGAACCAGCCAAGGACCAGCCCAGGGCCCCTCAAGGAAAGTGGGTAAATATTGAATGGCTACTACTGTAGGTCTTGGTGTATGTTTTTAGGAATTGAGTATAAATCCAACAAATGTCAAGATTAAGACAAAAAACCAAGATGTCCCACTTTTCATATATTTCCACAAACTTGCTTAAAATTACAATCAAGGATTTCTCCAGGATTTCTATCTAGGACGACTCACAACAAGAAACTGAAACATAATTGTAGTATAATGAGCCCCTGCAAGAGTTAAACATTTGAAGTGCCTAAAAGTAGCAGCCATTTGTCGAAGGCTGTAGCAAAGAGTCCTTTCTGTTAACGCTGTCTGTCTCCACTATCTCAGTATTGACCAAGGGCTTCTTGGTGTAGGCATATGATTGTTGCTTAGGGTGTGAGAGGTCCTGGGTTTGAATCCCTGACAAGCCTTTTCTTTCTGTTTGACCATGCATGCGAATGCAGACATGACTGACTAATAGCCAAACAGAGAAACTATAGTTCTATGGTAAAATTCAGCAATTTAGGCAGGGCTAATCCAAGTCATTGAAAGCAGCAACGTCAAATGTTGGAGTTAGTATATAAGATCTCAATCACATTCATTTCAAAGCCTTTACAGTAGCAGCCATTCAAAATGGCCCTTCCAAGTCAAATGACATCCAACTTTGAGGCGCTGAAGTGACCCCCTATGGCATATTTTTTTAATCTGACTCCCCCCTGTCGCTGAATTACAGGGTATGAACAGGAGATGATGCTTCTCTGAAGATCTTAATGTCCACAAATCATGACAGAACATTTTAGTACAAATATTGATATTTAGAAAATGAATTGCAGGGCACCAGCCAAGGGCCCATCAAGGAAAGTTGGAAAGATTAAATGGCTACTACTGTATGTCTTGGTGTGTGTTTTTAAGAATTTAATATAAATCCAACAAAAGTCAAGGGTAAGACAAAACCAAGTGTCCAACTTATTCGTAAATTTCCACAAACTTGCTTAAAATTATAATCAAAGATTTCTCCAGGATTTCTATCTAGGACAACTCTTAACAAGAACCTCAAAGATAATTATTGTATAATGAGTCCCTGCAAGTAACAAACATTTGAACTGACTAAAAGTAGCAGCCACTGTTCGAAAGCTGTAGCAAAGAGCTCTGTCTGTCTCGACGGCGCAACTTATCTCAGTATTGACCAAGGGCTTGTTGGTCTAGGCGTATGATTCTATCTTAGGGAGCGAAAGGTCTCGGCTTCAAATCCTGGACAAGCTCTTTCTTTCTGTTTGACCATGTATGCAAGTGCAGACATGACTGATTAACAACCAAACAGAGAAACAATAGCTGTATGGTAAATTTCAGCAATTTAGGCAGGGCCAATAAAAATAAATGATAGCAGCAACCTCAAGTGTTGGCGTTGGTATAAAAGATATCAGTTATGTTCATTTCAAAGCCTTTACAGCAGCCATTCAAAATGGCCCTTCCTGGTCAAATTGCATCCCACTTCCCTCCAACTTCCAGGCACTTAAGTGACCCCCTCTTGCATAATTTTTAAATCTGACTCCACCTCTTCACTGAATACAGGGTATGAACAGAACATAATGCTTCTCTTTAGATCTTAATGACCACAAATTATGACAGAAAGAACATTTTAGTACAAATATTGGTATTTAAAAATGAATTGTAGTGGACAAGCAAATGACCAGCCAAGGGCCAATCAAGGAAAGTTGGGAAATTTTGAACAGCTACTACTGTATGTCTTGGTGTGTGTTTTTTAAGAATTGAGTATAAATCCAACAAATGTCAAGGGTAAGACAAAAAAAGATGTCCCACTTATTCTTAAATTTCCTCAAACTTGCTTAAAATTACAATCAAGGACTCACAACAAGAACCTTAAACACAATTCTTGTATAACGAGCCCCTGCAAGCAACAAATGTTTGAACTGCCAAAAAGTAGCAGCCATTTTTCGAAGGCTATAGCAAAGAGCCTTTTCTGTTGACGCCATCTGTCTCAACAGTGCAAACTATCTCAGCATTGACCAAGGGCTTGTTGGTCTACCCTTACCCAAGGGCTGCCCCTATTGCATTTGTTTTTATCTGACTCCACCCTTCACTGAATTACAGGTTATGATCAGGAGATGATGCTTCTCTTAAGATCCTAATGTCCACAAATCCTAACAGAAAGAACATTTTAGTACAAACATTGATATTTAAAAAAGCAAATTGTAGGGGACCAGCCAAGGGCCCATAAAGGAAAGTGGGGGAATTTTAAATGGCTACTACTGCAGGACTAAAGAATGGATTAAGTTTAGGTTAAGGTCAGGAATGCAATCATAATGAGTATGTTTAAGGTTATTGTCAGGTTTAGGACAAAGAAAGGGTTAAAAATGAATTAAAATTAGTGGGGGTCACAGGGATTCAACACGCATATTACAAGATGAAAATATGGGGGTGGGGGTGGGTGTACCTTTCAAGCCTTCAGAGTGAGGACCATTTTTCGAATTTCACCATCAGATTGAGGACCAGTTGTTGCAAAGTGAGGATATTTTGATATTTCTCACATGCAATTTTGCTACTGGTTTGGTTTAGGGCTATGGTGTCAGTTGGGTTAGGGAGAGGTATGCAGTGGTAATAGTTAGATGTAAGGTTAGTGTTAGGGTTAGGGCATAGAAAAGGTTGAAAATTACTGAAAATCAATGGAAGTGTGTAGTTGTGTGTGTGGCTGTGTTCATGCTTAGACTAGACTTAGACAACTTTTATTGTAATTGTTCTATACACAGTGTGTACAAAACATAATTTCGTTGAGTACAGCTTTCTAGACAGTAAATGGACAATTCCATTCCATAAAGTGTACCAGTGATCAAACGTAAACAGTGTGGGAGAAAAAAAATCATGATGTAAAAAAGGCATTTATATGGAAGTCAGTGCATTAATCAATATTGGGGAGTGGAGGCCTCTGTTTGTGAGGAAGTTCAGCAGCCAATTGCAGAGGGGTATATTGAAGCCCATGGAGCTGTTACAGTTTTCCTATCAGATGCTTTGGGATGATGGTGTTGAAAGCTGAGCTGAAGTCCAGGAAAAGCATCGACATACGTGTTCTCCTCCAGATGTGCTAGGATCAGGAGAAGAGCAGAGGAGATAGTGTCTTCAGTGGAGCTGTTCCGTCGCTAGCCAAACTAGGACAGGTCGAATTTTTGCGGGAGACTGGAGATGATGTGTTCTTTAACCAGCTTTTCTAGCCTATAGTTATTAAATGATGTGACCTGAGGCTTCTTTTGGACCGGAATGATGGTGGCAGGCTAAAAGCATGCTGGCACTATGGATTGGTCCAGCGAGTTAATACTAGATGTCCCGGAGAATTCCAGTTTTCCTCCAAGCCTGTGATAACCTGTGATATGACCAGCCCTTCTACAGGAGACTGGATAAGTCTGAAGCAAACTGGCATCAGAACAAGAGCATGCTCCAAGCACTTTTCATCACCTGCCCCTGCAACATCAGACCTTTTTGCAGCAATATCTTGAGAAGTCATATCTGAATCTTTAATTTATGCAAACCTATTGAACAACCAGATATCATACAGGCCCTAGTTTCTGAGCTGAGAACAGGTCATAACCATGCTTTTCCAACAAGGCAAGGCAGAGCCTATTTATATTGTCCATTCACCAACAAACTCATTTATATTGCAAAGCTCATTATTTGAAAGAAAGAACAATTCAATTCAATTCAGTTTATTTCTATAGCGCCAATTCCCATCATGTCATATAAAGGCACTTTCCAGTTCACAAGATCATCCAGTCAAATTGATACAAAGTTTTCTATCTAAAGAAAACCAGCTGATTGCATTGAACCATTGACTCAAATACAATCCCTCACACTAAGCATGCTTGTAGCGACAGTGGAGAGGAAAAACTCCCTTTTAACAGGAAGAAACCTCCAGCAGAACCAGGCTCAGTGTTAGCGGCCATCTGCTGAGGCCGACTGGGGTTCAAGGAGACAGAAGCAGAGACACACAAAGAAGTTGTTGTCATGATCTGGCCTGTTTGCTCTCCCCTAATTAGTTATTCCTCTCACCTGCCCTCTTCCTTCCCAGCCTCAATTATAATTTATTCCTCTCACCTGTTTCCTCTGGTTTATATTCAGTTCAGCCTGAGCATTCAGTGCCAGATCATTGCTTGTCTTTCTGTCAGTCTTTCTGTTCAGTTTTTATTTGGTTCATGTCCTGGATCCTAGCTGCCAGTGGAAAGAGGGTTTTGGTGTTTGACTCGTCTCCTGATCGTCCACTGTTCCTCCCCTGAGGAGTCCTCTGTGTTTTTGGCTCATTATGGGGGGAGGTTCAGTTTTTATCAAAGTAAGCCTGGCTCCAGGGTGGAGACCAGTTTAAAGTCTGCTTCAAGTTCCGGTTCCTACGTCCTGTCTCAGCTACCCTCTTCCACTGAGCCTGCCTGTCTGCACCTTATCCTGACTGCTCCTGTGCGTGACCAACTGGTCATGTTTCTGGTCCCAGTAAGACTCTGAACCCTCCTGGAAGCCTGTGGATGCCTGGAAGTCTGGATCCTGCCACCTGTCTCTGTTCCTGCCTGATCTGGACCCTGCCTGTTCCTGTCTGTTCTGGATCCCTCACCAGGATCAGCTTCCAGCATCACCCCTGGGACTGCAGCACTGGGGACACTCGTGGTCTGGACTGTTAAACCAGGTAAGTGACCAACCCAGATAATCATATATCAGTTTATCGTGGTCACTTACCTGTGTTTCTCCCACTACAGAATGTCTGAGATCAGGCGGTGCCCCGCCACCCCCTCCTGCAGTGTCCGTGAGCCACAGCTCCGCTTTTGTTTTGTTTTTATTTTAATAAACCTTTTGAACTTTCCTACTGACTGTCTCTCCTGAATACTGGGTCCATCTGTCCGCAATTCATGACAGAATTTTCTGGACACAACAGGACCCATCGGGGGACAGTCAGTAGGATAAGGTTGGTTTTTCTTTTTGGATTAGTTTTTCGTCCCGGTTCTGACATGCGGGAGCTTCTATTTCTAGTCTGTGTTTTAGGTCTGTGTCTCCCGATGTCAGAAGCCTGCGTTTTTCTTTTTTTTGATCTGTGTCCGGTCTTGACCACCCCCACCCGCCCTGCTTGGTTTACTTTTTTCGTGTTATTTGGTTCTGGTTTGGGCATCTGGAATCCGCCCTTGAGGGGGGGGCTCTGTCATGATCTGGCCTGTTTGCTCTCCCCTAATTAGTAATTCCTCTCACCTGCCCTCTTCCCTCCCTTCCTCAATTATAATTTATTCCTCTCACCTGTTTCCTCTGGTTTATATTCAGTTCAGCTTGAGCATTCAGTGCCAGATCATTGCTTGTCTTTCTGTCAGTCTTTCTGTTCAGTTTTTATTTGGTTCATGTCCTGGATCCTAGCTGGTTCTCAGAAGATCCTTCCAGGGGAGAGAAGGTCCGAAACATCCAGTTTGCAGGATGACTTCCTGCTGAGAGGCAAAGACAAAAACAGAGAGGTTAAAACACAGGTATACAAAAACTCAGTTTGACTCAGCAAAACTCAGCTTGGCTAGAGTACCCAAAACTGGCAAAACAAAAACTCAGGTGAGACTCTGCTAAACTAAGCATGGCTAGAGTACCCCAAATTGGCAAACACTCTGGCATCGAGGTAGTGGCAATCAGCAGCTTAAGAGCACTCCACAGGCAATGAGGCAACGAGCTGCAGGTGTGCAGGGAGGCCCAATGAGGATGGGGCACCACCTGGTGGAGGAAGAAAGGAAACACAAAAACAGACTACTGTGGTGGGAAAGAAGTATTCAACTATTCATCCTAGTTAAATAAACGGAGATTGATGGATTTCACTCAGTCGGCACATTTATTATTCATCTTTGCAAAGAGAGAACAGTCATCATGGCACAGCATTCTGCTCTGTTCTGATCTGGGCAGGGTTCGTCCCCTCCTAGTTACAACAATGGAAAGCAGTCAGAGTCATAACAAATTACACACACTTTGCTTACCAGTAACATGTTATGAATAAACCTTGAGAAAGAATCTGGATTGTTATGGGAAGAAGCTATGTCTGGTCTACAAACAACATTCTGCAGGGAATGGTGTGGCCTTGAGAGAGAAACAGACTGAGTGAAAACTTTTATAGTGAGTAAATATGAATATTAATATATAATGAGAGAAAGATATAAATTTTCCCACAACAGTCCACCCTTTCGATTATAAAAGGATATTATCCTTGTGTAATCGATATCTTAAAAAAAGGAAAATTTATTAATATAAAAAACTAAGAAACTAAAATTGTGAGTATATGTAAAGAAAGCTAAAAACTACAAAACTAAAATAAAATAAAAATTAAGAAAAATAATGATAATTTAAAAATAATAAATCAAAAATCCACAACTGCATTAAGTCGGTGGACAAGGTTAAATGATTATAATAGATGGAAAAATCATGGAAAGGATTATGATAGCTAAAATATGTTGCCAATAAAAAGAGCCATGGAATCACACCTTAGTTGGCAAAAATATTTACTGTTTTTTCCCATTATAATACTTTTTATGGTAAAATATGTAAAATTTAGTTCTTATCATTATCAGTTACCCTTTTTGTTTCCCTGGAAAGAGAAAAGTTCAAATCAGTCAAAACAATAGACCCCTTCATGTCTACAAACTCTAAGTCAAATTATTAATCTGAGCTTCATTAAAAGTAAAAAAAGATCAATCTCTATGCAAAATGTTAAAATCATAACACAAAGTTGTTTCACGCAGATGACGAGTTCAGCTCTTCAGAATCAGGCTCAGTCAAAGCACACATTGAAAAGTTGGAGGATTTAATCTTAGCGCTCCTCTTTCCCAATGGTGGCTGAGATGACCCGATCATCAGAGTTCATTCTCTAATCCAGAAATCTCTGCCAATACTTTCCATCAGCCATCAGGTGGTCATCTAACACTTGGACTTTATTTTATTACGAAGAAAAGTAATATGAAGCACTCAGATACTAAAAATGTTAATCTTTGATTAAAATCTTTCAGGAATTAATTATTTATTTTTTGCAAATCTATAATTTTAGTTAATAAACTCATAGCTTTTATATATTTTGGTTGCATTTTCCCAAACTACATCCCATATATTTGGTAAAACTGTAAGGTTTATTTATTTTAAACAATTAAGGGATGGAAATTGCTGATTTCATTGTTTGTATGTTTTAAATGATAAACATGTGTATTCATATTTTTGGAGGAAAGGGAAATCACATTCTCTTAGTTTTTCATTTAGTGAAATCTAATTCAGATTAAACTGACACATAACTTTAGATTTTATCATATTGGATTATATTATTCATTCTTTTTCCTCTAAGTTGCTGTTTTGTTTACATTTTCATAAGTCAGAGCAACCATCACCTTTTCTCTGTCTTAGTCAGAACCTCAGACATTCATGGCACAGAGACAAAGCAACATACCACCAAATCATGAAGAGATGAAGCTAATCTCTCCCAGTGGCTGCTGTGGAAATGATTTGTGACTAAAACCTGTGCGCATTTCACAACTACTGTGTCAGACCATGTTTGGACCCTTTTCTCTCTCTGGATTTGCCTCAGTTTTCATCTCCAGGTCCGTCCATAACATTATGGAACATGGTGACAGCAGGAAATGAACAAAACGAGACCCGTCCTGTTTTTAAACAACCACAGGCCTGATAAAAAAACGTTTTGTTTTCCAGTCCTGAAGCTGACATAGGAAAAGAACGTTGCTGCTGAGTTTTTTTTTTTCTCTTAAAAGATCATTTTTGGTTTAGATACTTAAGGTTGGTTCTAATTTGATCAGAAATTACTCTAAAACTATCATGGTTTAGTGAAAGCCAACCAGGCCGTACATTATCACCCTCATTAGACATTTTCCCATGTCAAGAAAGTCAGTCAGTCAGCAAGCATTTTCTTCATTGCAAGATGCAGAAAGGAATCTAATAAGAGACAGTTATGAAACATTTCTTGAATAGTTGGAAGTCTATGGAAATGGAAAATAAAATAAAAGGAAAGAAAAGAAAATATATAATGGATCACTTTACCCTTTACTGATTTCTGCCAACAGGCGGTGTCAGTCCTGGAGCTCCACCACCTCAGTCAAAAAGGTCAGCCACTTCTCAAACAAAAAAACTAATTCAATAATTAAAAAAATAATTTAGCACCGGAGAGAAGGAAAGCCTTATGTTGGTGCACCTCCTCCTTGTTCCCCCCCCCCCCCCCCCCCCCCCCCCCAAAAAAAAAAAAAATCCCCAGTGTCTCTGTCCTCATGGTTTTTGCACACACACACATTGTGGAGCAGGTTGCAGCTCAGGTGAGCTATTAGGGTCAGGGGTTCAGAGCAGATGAAAATCCTTTTGTGTTGCTTTCCCCAGATTTTGACCCATCATTTCCATCCGGTTGCTGTGTCGGTGTGTGTGCCTTGGGGGGGTGGGGGGAGATTGATGCTTGAAGCAGGCTGTCTTTCTCCGGCGGGCTGATGGGAGGGGGGGCAACTCCTCCAGGTCTGAATTCTACTAGGAGCGGCTCCGATCAGGGAATCCATGTTTAAAGGGCTGGGAGTAAAAAAAAACAATGATTAGTTTAAGGAAAAGTTTCAATGTTTCAAATGAATAATAATAATAATAATAAAAAAATAGTATAAAGTTGTTCATCTTTACCATATAAAAGAAGAAGCCTTTTCAGAAAAGGAATGTTGTCTCGTCAGTCGCCCCACTTCATCCTTTAGTCAATTTAAGTCACGTTCCCCCTCTCGTCACAAACTTTTCTCATCTAATTTTCTCATATTTGCTTTTATCATCAACCTTACCTTTCTCTATTTAATTTTGTTTGCTTTCTTTATTTAATTTTAGGTTAATTCCTCCATTTTATTTTATTTTAAGTTTTTTCAGTTTTTAAACTTTTAATTTTGACCTTATTTTATGCCCTACTTACTTTTTTTCTGTAATAATTTAATAGTTTTTTATTTTTAGCTATGAGTTATTAACTTCCTGTAAATATTGAGAGTTTTGTTTCTTTAAAAGCACCATTGAAATTAAAATTCATTATTATAACTTAGTATAGTGTAAGTTTAATATGTAATACAGTGTAAATATGTTTAGTATAAGGTTTAAACACTGTCTTTTTTTACTTCTTATTTTAACCAATTTCTTTTGAAGCTGAGTTTCTTTGAACTCTCCTTTTATCCATCCATCATTTAAAAATTTTTTTTCTCTTTTTTCTTTTTCTCTTTTTCAGGTCTCCCTTGCAAAAGAGATTTTTAATCTCAATGGGTATTACCTAGTTAAATAAAGGATAAATTTTTCCATTTTTTTGTCTTTTTTTATTCTTTTTCCAAAATCTGTAAATTTCTTACCTTACCTTCTTTTTAGCCTCTAACTTCTCATGATATTCGTTTATCTTATCTTTAACATTTTTTTGTATTGCAACATTAAATCAAAAATTTCTTCTTGAGGAGTTGACAATTCTCTGGAACCTTGCCTTTTGTTCTACTACCATACTGTAGAACTGCAAAACCTTTCCCATTATCGACAGGTAATTTAACTCTGCCCGATACACACCAATCCCATGGTGCCAACCTGGATAACTCGGGGGGATCCCACTCTAGATTACCGACGTCTCAGTAAAATTAAATGCCTTCTGGTGGCACCTACAACCTTCCTCTCACCCTTAGAGAGAGCCTCACGTTCCTATGCGAGGTCTTTTGGTTCACAGGTGGAACAAAAATCTGAACTGCCTTTCTGCTCCCCAAAAACAAAAATTATCTGTTATTTCATATGTATAATCTTTAGTATTATACTAATTTTAGTGCATTAAAATGATTAACCTATTAATCTTTAATTTAGTTATTTTTTGCTAGATAATAATTTTGATGGAGAAGAAGAGGACTTTGTTTGAACAGATTTTCCAGTATTTGATTTCTAATTATCTTTAAATCTGTAAACAACCTGTTGTTTTGTGATTTAGTTTTTGAAATTTAATTTAAACTGTGCCGACAAAAGATCATCTCACCGTCTCAAAAAAATGGTTAGTTTTGATCCTCCTGCTGACCTCCAGTGACCTTGATGTCAGAAGTCCTCACTGTTGGGATCTGGAGCTGTACCACCTTCCTCCAGCAGAGTGCGCCGTGGGTCTACTGGAGCTGGAGTCTTCCAGCACACCTGAGACGCATCTACTCATCAAGAGACCTTCCCTTTATAACCAGCTGCCAGACCTTGCTTCGACGCCGCAGTGTTGACCTTAGTTTGGTTAGCAACCTGAGCCTTGAAACTGAAGAATCTCAGTTGTCTCTTGAGAGAGATCAGATTCTAACTCTCCTCTGTTTTTGCCTCACAGGAAACCTGTCTCTAGCCTGAAGCTCTGGATGAGCTTAACCTGCCAAATCTGCCCTGGTGAGCCAACCTCAAGATTCCTATGTGGATTCCCCTGCTGCTCTTAGTGAAGAGCTTGAAACTCTGATCAAGGTCTGCCATTCAAAGTCAGAAGCAAGACGCTGCAGCTGCTCTTGAACTCTGCTGAACAAACAGTCTCTGGACCCAACGGTTCCCACTCTCTCAAAGAGAAACCCGGACTCAGTCAAGGTATTATCCTGAATTATCAAAGACTCATAACTCATCTGCCTGCCTTCTAATCAAACTATCATCTCTGCAGACTTCAGTGAACCAGCCCGGACCAGTTCCTGACCCAGTACATTATCTTGTGTTTTGTGAAACATTCAATAAACTCTGTTAAACTTTTACCCAGCCTCTGTTGTGTTCTGCATGTGGGCTAAGAACCTTAAACCCACCATGACACTCACTCCCTTAACCTTCTAACCGGGGTATTGAGGCTGGAAGACTGCTTCCTCCAGGTGGTACCTGACACTTCTGACAATCGCTGTACTCAGAAAAAATCAGCCAAAGAGAATCCTGCATTGACAACGCCAAATTGCCGTGGGAAAGAAGTATTCAACTATTCATCCTAGTTAAATAAACGGAGATCGATGGATTTCACTCAGTCGGCACATTTATTAATAATCTTTGCAAAGAGAGAACAGTCATCATGGCACAGCATTCTGCTCTGTTCTGATCTGGGCAGGGTTCGTCCCCCCCTACTTCTAGTTAGAGTGGCTCAGGTTATCCTGAGCTATCTCTATAGTTCTGCTGCTATAGGCGTAGACTGCTGGAGGACATAGGGACCCCTTTTTCATCATTCTGCTTCATTCTCTCTCTATTCTCCCACTCTGCAGAATCTGTTAGTTCAATCTCTAACGTTCTGCTCTCTCTGCTTTTTCTCAGAGTAGCTTTGCCTCATCTGTTCCTGTTTGGCTGTGACGCCATCTTGAAGAGAAACATCAGCTATGCTGCTTCCATCAACACCCTTGTTTATAAATGCTGGAGATCGGCCTGTTTTTCAGTGTAGTCCTGTTTCTCTGACTGTGACTAACTGGATGTGCTCTCTTCATCCTCTGACATGGGAGCTGGCTCGGAGCTCGTCTGCCTGGCTGTGTGTTTCCTGGACGGGGCCGCCTGTGGAGCTGGTTGGCAGTTGCCTTTTGTATCTATGCTTCTTTTTCTATGTCTGGTTCTGTCTCCTTGAACCCCAGTGGGCCTCAGCAGATGGCCGCTCACACTGAGCCTGGTTCTGCTGGAGGTTTCTTCCTGTTCAAAGGGAGTTTTTCCTCTCCACTGTCGCTACAAGCATGCTTGGTATGAGGGATTGCTGAAGAGTCAATGAGTCGATGCAATCAGCTGGTTTTCCTTAGATAGAAAACTTTGAATCAATTTGACTGGATGATCTGGTGAACTGGAAAGTGCCTTGAGATGACATGTGTTGTTAATTTGGCGCTATAGAAATAAACTGAATTGAATTGAATTGAGTCCGCCGACGAGTTATTAACCCAGAAAAGCCGAATCTGTGAATATATTGCCAACTTTTCTGCAGTCTCATGATGCTGTTTTTATTTCTGCAGAGGAGGAGAGAGGAGAGATTGCTTGAGTTATATTTGCCCTCTAATAAATAAGCCAGATAGACATTATTGTATAAATATTCTTGCTTTCTACAGTGTTCCAGCTCATGCAGCTATTTTCATTGTACAGATCAGCTATCGTTGCATCACTGTGCGGGTGGCTGCGCTGAAATCATTGCCGTGTTGGCGACACTGATGACATAGACCTAGTTATATTTAATTACAAACATGATTTTTCTCCTCCTGCTCTCAGGTAAAACACTCTCAAAGAGAGAGACTTGAGCTAAAACCGAAACTAAAGGGGGTGGAATCGTTCTCCGGCCTAATGGGAGATTTACATCTGAAAAGGGATTCATGAGTTGTTAAGTACATTGGGGGGTCTGGAGGCTGACGAAATCTCTGAGGCTTCTTGTGTTAAACAGTAGGATTTCTACTTGAGTAATAAACAGAAATACTTTTGAAAGATCTACAACTTCACCACTAGACTTTACTCCCATTTCTGTTTTTCCTCTGTACTCTGGCAGAAAGTGGCCAGAAGCCCTGATGGCTTGAAGGACGATCCATTAGTGTTCTTTTGATTTCCATTACAGTGGTTTTGACATAGCTTATTAAAAGAAAACCACAAAGCAGCCATTTGTTTCACATAGTGATCATCTGCCAGGTGTAAGTTGTCACTATCATCTGGATGAGCTTCTGATTGAAAATTTCTGTGCTGTTGGTATTAAAGGCCAACTCTACAACAGGATAATCGCTTGTGCCCCCGGGAGGTCGGAGTGCTGCCAGATGAGGTGTAGGGTGACTGTATCTGCCGCTGACCTGCAGGGAGCACAGCATGGGATACAGCAGAGGGAGCCTGTTATGTTCCTCAGATGCACCAGCAGACAGATTTTCAAAGGATTCCATGAAAACAGACATCAAGTCAACAGACCTGCAGTCATCTATCCCTATAATGGGGTGTTTATCATATTTACATGTGAGCCTGCAGGTATTAAACCTTGACAGCTGAGTGGTTAAATGGTTGAAGCCTGTCCCATCAGGTTAAACCTTGAACTGATCAAAGTAAACTGACAATAAGAAAAGATTTTTAACAAGATTCTTGTTAAAAAAAACAACAATACATTTTATGGGTATGCCTCCCCGATATGAACTTCACCTGTTACCTTTGGGAAACAGTAACTGCGTTTTTCTGATAACTAAGTCTGACAAGGATTAACAAACGATTCATTACTTTTGTATTAAAATAACGTCTCTCTTAACTCCATCCTCTCTACAGGAAGTATGAAGTAGTAGAGAATGTTAACTGTCTTGCAGCAACATTACGCTGCTCTATAATCTATAGACACATACTAAACCACCATTTCCTTCAAGGCTCTCAGTGTATCTTGTAAAGAAGGAAGCTATATATTTTCATTAAAGTAAAACCCGGATGGCGTTGTTTGGTCCGTTAGGGTTTGTCAAAGTCTTTACCTCTCTGCGGCCTGGACTGCAATGCTTTAATTAATTTCTTTCATATTAATTTATATTGTGGCACATTTGTGTTTTAAAAGACAGGAAGTACATCTATGGCTACGTTCACACTGCAGGCCTTAAGGCTCAATTCTGATTTTTTTTGTTAAATCCAATTCTTTTGCATGGTTTTTCACGTTTACAAGTATATGTGACTTGTATGTGTCATGTTCTAGGCTGGGTTTTACTCCTTCTCCTCTTATCTGTTTTGCTCTTCCCTGGCCTAATTATCTCTTATCAGATCCACCTGTTTCTTCTGCTATTTATGCCACCTGTTCCCAGCCCATGGTGCCAGATTATTCAAGCTTCCAGCGAGTCTAGTTCTAGCGTTACTCTGTATGTGACTGTTCTGCCTGATATTGACCTTTATCTGCCCCGGGACTTCTGTGTTTTGGCCGCCCCTGCTCTGCTCTGTTTTGCCTGTTCTGTTTCTCTGGATTTCACCTGTTGCCGACCTTGGACCGGTCTTCTGACCACGGACTGGTTATCCCTCCTGGATCCCTCGTTTTCTCTGTGTGCTCTGGCTGCTGCTGGTTGCTGCTCCTCTTCCCTCCTGGATCTCTAGTTCCGGCTCAGTTTCAAGCTGCGGAGCTCAGCTCCTCCGGACTTCCCTCTTCCTTCTGAGCTCTGACTGAACTTTGCCAGGTTGGTGACTTTCAGCTCATTTTCATTCCCCGGTTGAGCTTCAGAAATATTTATCTGAGTCCATATCCCTGCAGCGTATCCAGTGAACCCGCGCCAGCTGATGAGCAGCCGCACACAGCTTCTTCAATAAACTCCTTTAAAGTTTCACTGTCTGTCTCGTCTGAATTCTGGATCCGAACCTCTGAGGCCCTGACAGTATGTTATCACCTGTGTTATCTCCTGGATGCACACAACTAAAGTGTTGACATCATAAGTGAGCATGCTCTATTTTTACGGAAGTAAACATGGTAGGTAGTGCTGGAATGCATCTTGCAATCTTTCATTTCTTTCCCACCCTCAGCCAGTACATTAACAATACAATCTTTTCAAAAAGGTTATAATAAAGACTGCTCTCTGCATTATTGCTTGCTATGGTTGCTGTTTGACGTTCAGTTCGGATGAATGCGACCTAGCCGTTCAGACCCAGGTCGTATTTGAAAAGATCATATTTGTATCGGATTAAGGACCACACAGTCAAGTAGACTGGTTTGCATTGGAAAAAATTGGATCTGTGTTGTTCAGACTTTCAAGAAACGATTAGATACAGGTTGCATATGGGCAAAAAAATCAGATTTGAGGCACTTCAGGCTGCTGTGTGAACGTAGCCTTAGATTCCCCTAAACTTGTATGTTCCTTTTTCTAATAGTTCTGATCAGCTGTACCCTGCTGGACTTCAAACTGAAAGGGATAACATCAACCCCCGCCCTGCCCCTTCTCGCTTCTGCAGATCTTGCACTGGCCCATTAGTACCCATGAGGTAAGGCAAGGCAAGGCAAGGCAAATTTATTTCTATAGCACAATTCAGTACAAAGACAATGCAAAGTGCTTTACATTATTAAAATGTAGGAAAATAAAACAGAATCTAAGCAAGCAGGAAAAAATTAAAAATAAATTAAATTAAATAAAAAATGCAGAAACAAAAAAGAAAATTAAAAACAGTTGGACTAAAGAAAATAAAAAAGTTGAACTAATGATGTTTCAGTTGAACTTTTTAACTAGAACAGTCGAAGGCAATCCTAAACAAATGTGTTTTTAGTCTTGATTTAAAGGAACTCAGGCTTTCCGCACTTTTAAGTTTTTTCTGGAAGTTTGTTCCAGATAAGTGGAGCATAGGAACTAAATGCTGCTTCTCCAGGTTTAGTTCTGGTTCTAGGTATGCAGAGCAGGCTGGAGCCAGAAGACCTGAGTGGTCTGGAGGGAGTTGATACACTGATAGCAAGTCTGTGATGTATTTAGGTGCTAAGCCATTCAGAGATTTATAGACTAACAGAAGTATTTTAAAGTCTATTCTCTGAATTACAGGGACTGTAAGGACCTTAGAACTGGGGTGATGTGCTCTACTTTCTTAGTCTTAGTGAGGACACGGGCAGCATGTCTAACATGGGTAAGACATGTCTTCTGAGGCATTAGCATCAGGTCTCCATGGTGTTGCATTAATTACTGGAGCATAAGAAGTGCTATGCACCACTCCTTTTTATGGACTACAGTTCTGAATGTAATATTTTATAGCCACTATGTTTTTACTGCAAAAAATAGAGCGTCACAATTCCAATTAAAGATGTCCCACTTTAGCAATATAGTGTTTCCAAAAATCTGACACACACGTCGCTTCGATCAACTTCTCATCTTTCTCGGTTTGCTCTGCTGCGTGCTGGTCATGTATTCTTCTCATGATAGTTCACCTCGCAGGTAGTTTGTAAGATGGGTCACCTTGGAACCCCTGGAGAATGGGCTTGATGGCCTGGCAGCTTGTGGCTATCTACTGAGCGAGGAGATCAGTTAGCTTGGCTAATGGAGCTGTGCTTATAGATGCATCCATGTCAGCATGTCACATTAGATGTGGTAATTTCACAGTATACCTACACAGGTTAGAAGACTGATACGTTCTCAACCCCAGATATAAATCTGTGCCAGATATACATCTGCACTAAAATATCAAGGTGAAAGTCATCATTAGCATACACTCATCTCCCAACCAAACTGTGAGAATGTCAATATCAGCATGGATGTTAAAATCTCCCACTATGATGACCCTGTCAGTATTTAATACCAAATCAGAAAGGAACTCATCTAAAAATTCAGAGTAAGGACCTGGTGGACGATACAAAGTTACAAAAAGAAGAGGTTTTCTTGCTTTGCAATTTGGATGAGGGAAATTAAGGGTTAAATGTTCAAAAGAGTTGTAGGTATTAACTGTTTTGGGAGTAATCAGTAAGTCAGACTGGAAGATTGTTGGTACACCTCCTCCTCGCCCAGAAGTTCTGGGGATGTGAAAATTTAAATAGCTTGAAGGAGTTGCCTCATTTATGCTCACATAATCCTCTTGCTGCAGCCAGGTTTCTGTAAGGCAACACAAGTCAATGTGATTATCACAAATCAAGTCACTAACTAGAAGAATTTTAGAGGGAAGAGATCTTATGTTGAACAGACCACATTTAATAGTTTTTACTTTTTCGCCAATTGAAGTTATTTTAATTTTAATTAGATAATCATGATTTACTCCTTCCGGAATCTTTGCTAATTTATTAGATTTTGGCCGTGGGCAAGACACTGTCTGGATGGAGTAAAGAGTGGGTAACAGTAGAGAAGCTGCAGAGAGGTGTGTTAAACTAGGACTCTGCTTCCTGGTCTGCACCCTGGGTGGTCAGGGTTTTGGAGGACTAATAAATTTGGCCAGACTCCTAGAAATAAGAGCTGTACCATCCAAATTGGGATGGATGCCTTCTCTCCGAATCAGACCAGGCTTTCCCCAAAAGGATTGCCAATTATTAATGTAGCCCACGTTGTTTTCAGGACACCACCTAGACAACCAGCGGTTGAATGACGACATGCGGCTAAACATGTCATACATGTACTACAGCAAAAATATTAAATCTTACATATTGACTTTAGATGCAAAAAAAGCATTGCTACTCTACATAAATTTGGCTTTGGCAATTCCTTTATAAATTGGTTAAAAATATACAACTTCTCAACAGCCTGTGTCAGGACAAATAATAAAACATCTTCCTTTGTCTTTTTTGTCTATAGAGGGGCACCAGGCAGGGATGCCCGCTCTCCCCCTCACTTTTTGCCATATTCATTGAGCCTCTAGATGCTACAATCAGACAAACTAATGTGGTTAAAGGCATGAAAATAGAGCATAAAATCAGTCTTTACGCAGATGATGTATTACTTTATCTCCAGCACTCAAACACTTGCCTCTCTCAAGTGATTAGTTTACTAGAATCTTTCTCAAAAGTCTCAGAATACTCTATAAATTGGTCCAAATCTATAGTACTACCAATTAATTGCTCTCTACAGAATCCCTCAGGTCTACATTTGCAATCAGGAAATATCAAATATTTGGTAATTACTGGGTCATCTTAATTAGCTGCGTTACCAAAACTCAACCACATCCCTATTAGAAGAGATAGAAGAGGACCTAGAAAGATGGAAATCACTTCCGATCTCCCTTATGGGTAGGGTAGCCTCAATTAAAATGATGGTCTTACCCAGAAATAACTACCTATTTTCAATTATCCCAAATAAACCATCACCCGAATGGTTCAAATCTCTAGATTCTTCCATCTCTGAATTTCTTTGGAAGGACAAACCCCCTCGTATCAGCTTAAAGACACTACAGAAAACTAAAGACAGTGGGGATCTACCTAACTTCCAAAACTACTACTTAGCAAATAGATTACAACACATCTCTAAATGGATAAAACATAATCCCTTAGATGAGCCCTGGATAGACACCGAACAGGAAACATGCGGTAATATCATAATTTCAGATTTGCCATTTATTAGCTCTAAGATCAAGCGGCATTCATGTTTTAAAAATATTAACATCAGCCCTTCCCTGACAGCATGGTGGGAATTTCTAAAAATAACGAACTCATCACTTATCCCGTGCAGTCGTACACCCATCTGGAATAACCCTGACATTCTACAAAACAATAATGTGATAAACTTTCCATACTGGAAGAATAAAGGCAATAACTATCTGGATCATTTATTTGAAGGCACGGAGTTTATCACATTTGCTAGATTAAATTTGCAATATGGCATTGACAAAAATACATTTTTAGAATATGAGCAAATCAAAGCTATAATTAGAAATAAATTTAAGCATATTGATGGAGGTTTACAAATTCCAACTAATATATCAGAGTTCCTAGATTTAAACCCCCCCAAACTACTGTCTAAACTATACAGGACACTGACTAAACTGGATGATACAATATCTCTTCCTATTACTAACTGGGAGGAGGATTTATCAGCTAGCTTTGAACAAAACATCAGGGCTCAGATATGTCTAAGAACTTTTAACATGACTAGAAACCCCAATTTACAGTTAATACAATACAAAATCCTCCACAGAGTGCACTATACAGGTCAAAGATTATTCAAGATGGGTTTTGCACAATCTAACATCTGTCAACAGTGCACAGGCAATCAACTTGATAATTATATTTATGCGTTATGGTTATGCGCGCCGGTTCAGAGATTCTGGGTATTTAAGGACCTATCACTGTGCCTGGGTTGTAAAATCTCACTTTCCCCTTGAGTTTGCTTGCTGGGTGACTTTGAGGGAAGCTCTTTGAAAAAAAAAAATCAGTTTGCATGGCATTCACTGCATTATGTATCGTAAAGAAAACTATCCTCATGAATTTGAAAAGTAAGGATAAACTCAGCATCAATCAGTACAGAGATCTGTTGTTGAATCATATTAATCTTGATACATCAGACCGATCTTTCTGGGCTCCTTTGATCGGCTCCATCTCTTAGTATAGTGGGGGGCTGTGGGGTGCGTCCTGCGGTGTGCAGGGGCTGGTTCGGGGGTCCTTTGGTACTGGAGGGCTCGGGGGTTGCTCAAAGTGGGGTGCCTGGCGGGTCTGGCCCCAGGGTCTATTGCTCCCATCAGGGTGCGGCGTCCTACGTGCGGAGCTCTTGGAGGGTTTCATGGTGGCAGACGTGGGCTACTTGTGATAGCCATACTGCTCCACTTGTGAAAGTAAAATCTGTTGGGCTCTTTTTGGCATCAAGACAATAATTCTTATTGCCAGACAGGACCAAGAAGAATAAAAGTAACAAATAAAGATGTTATCACTGGTCAGATCAGGGAGGGGAGCAGAGAAAATTACGGAGTCCGACATTTTTTTGACAAACTTACACACCAAAGCAACACTAATTTTAATGACCTCCGATCGGCGTAACCGGGTTGCATTACCGCCAGCGTGAATATTTCAGGTAGGAGTTGATGTCGTCCGTTCTGGGCCCCGGTAAACATTTGACTATGGTCCCTGGTGTTTCTAATGCCACGTTTCTGACTATGGAGCTGACTCAGTGGGTGAGTCACTGAGTGAGGAAAGTGAACGGGTTGGTGGTGACCAGTGGGCAGAGATCCACGACTACGCTTTCTGCGTACAGTTACCCAATCGCCTGGTTGCTCAGGCACTTTTGGAGGACAGCTACGTGGGGGGCCTACTCTAACTCCTGGATGTTCAACAGCCTGAAGCCTGGATTCTAACTCTGACACCCTCACCTCCAAAGCTACAAAAATACTACACTTATTACACATCCCATTATCACTAAAGGAGGCAGAGGAATAACTGAACATCTGACACAGAGAGCAGGAGAGAGGAGAGGAAGAAGGAAGAGTTGGAAAAGAGTCAAGTGAGGAAGAGAGAGAAGCCCTAGCTATGCTAAGCTAGCGCTAGAATAGGCTAGCTACTCCTTGCCATCAGAAATAAAACCGTGTGAAACTGACAAGTGCTCAGTAGAAAAGTGGAGCAGAAGGCGCTATGTTTTAAAATTCTTCTGGACAGTTAGAGTTACTGAGATACAGAGCTATCACAGAAAAAATACCTTAACTTCAGATGGAGATCATCTGGACAGTATCAATACTCCGTAATCCAAACAGGAAGTGAACACTGCAAAGGAACATGTCTGTTGTTAGGCTACAAAAAAAAGCTATTATCCAAAACTTGGTGGTGGTGGAATCAATCTGAACGAGACACTGAACTCCCAGGAAGTGATAATGAAACCAGGACAGAAGTCTAAATGTACTTCAAATGGCATTTGCCCTAGGATTGAACTCTTGATAACACTAAGTCATAATGGACTTAGTGTCAGTAAAGTACCACCGTTACTTCTGCTTATCTCTGGGACTGTCTTTTTCCCATTCTAAGTATCTCTGTGAAAACGAAACACCAAGCAATTTTAACTCATTCTCTAAGGGGACATAAACTCTTTTTTAAACTGGGTCCCTGGTTCCAACAACTGTGACAGTAACTATCGGCTAAAAGAAAAGCAGCCAGATTCATCAGCACAACTCGCCTCTATCTTTAAAATAAGAAATCTCTCAGTGGAGGAAGCATCTCCTCAACCTCCTACGCCCACAGGGCTCCCAAGGATAATATCTGAGGTAAATATGCATACCTTGATGTCAAAACAGAAAGAATACGTCCATCAATGTGATGCTTGAGCACAGAGCAACAAAAGGATTATAGACTTTATCTGTATTCAAGGCTGCTTGTATTTGTACCATTAGATTGCGCACAAATGCTGGAGAGTCTTTGATTGTGTTTGATTATTTGGTGTAACAATTTTCAGCTCCACTGTGGAAATACCTGTCAGACTCAGATAAGCATTTAAAAAGGATACGAATAAGGCAGCAAAGAGGGAGAGAGAAGGCTGGGAGTGAGAAATAATAAAGACAAATGATACCAAGGACAATCTCTGCTTACCAGGGTTATGATTCAGATATCAGTGAGGGTGGAGGGAAAAAGATACATCTTTTAAGGAGGAGGAGGTCATTATTGGTGATAACAGCAAGTTAACCGCCGCAACAACTCTCTCAGCCAGAAATATGTCTGAAGGGTGGTTGAGTCATAATCTGTAAGATCTTTTTTTTCTTGCAATAGAAGTAATAAACAAAAAAACAAACAAACAAACAAAAAAACAGCTGCTCTGGAAGAGATTAGATAAAGGCTAAAATACTATTTTGTTTAAACAAAATACTGTTTTGGCCACCAGGGGCACTATGTCAAACTTTGGCATAGTTTGCATGATGCATTTTCCTTTAGTCACTCCCCAGCCACCAGTCAGCATCATAACTAACTAGCTCCACGCCATGTACAACCTTTTGGACTGCTCCAGGACATGCCTGAACTTTTGGAGTTCTCCAGGCCACGCCTGAACTTGTGGACTGCTCCAGGCCACGCCTGAACTTTTGGATTGCTCCAGGCCACTCCTGAACTTGTGGACTGCTCCAGGCCACGCCTGAACTATGGTGGCATTCCAAAGCAGCGGCCAAGAACAGCTCCTCTTAACAATTTCATCATTATATGCTGCTTAAAATGATACAAACTATACTTCAAACCAGCATCTATGATCGCCAATGCCTGCTGGAGCTACGGTAACAAAATGTTTTAAATCCAGACATTTTTGACTGTTTAAAAAGCTGCGGAGTGCTACGGACGGATATCAACACCACAAGAGTGGAACGTAACTGCCGAAGGAAGAGATGTTGGGATCTGGAGAAGTACCACCTTTCTCCAGCAGGGCTGGAGCCCTCCTGCACACCTGGATCTCGTCAGCCCATCAGGAGACCTGCTCTACTTAAGCAGCTGCCAGACCTTCCTTCAACGCCGCAGTGTTGACCAAATTTGGTTAGCAAATCTGAGCCTCTGTGATTACTAGAATCTTTGTCTCCCAAGAGAAACCCAATTCTAACCTGCCTCTGTCTTCTCACTCACAGGAAACCTGTCTCTTGTCTGAAGCTCTGGATGAGCTTAGCCTGTTACCTGCCTGCCTGCCCTAGAGAGCCAAACCTGAAGATCACACTCTGGAATCCATCTGCTGCTCTCAGGGAAAGAGCTGATCAGTTAAACCAAGGTCTGTCACTGGAAAGTCAGAAGCTAGACGCTGCTGCTGCTGAGCACTCTGCTGAACCAACAGTCTCTGGACCCAACCGGTTCCCTCTCTCAAAGGAGAAAGCCTGAACCTCTTCAAGGTATTTCCAGAAACTTCTGAAACTCAACAATTCACCTGTTTAACAGGCTAATCAAACTATCCGTCTCTGCAGACGCCAGAGAATCCTGCCCGGACCAGTTTCCTGAATCCAGTCCATATTATTGTTTGTGAAAACTTTCAATAAACTCTGTTGAACTTTTTATCAGTCTCCAGTGGTGTTTTGCATGTGGGTTTAATCCCTAAACCAACCATGACAGAACACTGCGGCCAAACACAAAGCCCAGCAGATCACCTCCGGAGGAGGCTTGAGGAGCAGGAGGCCCAAATCCTTGGACAAGCGCACACCCTCTGTGAGTTAAACCGTCAACTTGAATATCAGAACCAAGTGTTGCAGAATTACGCTGGCTACATGGCAAATGCTAACGCTACGCCTGCAGTCCGTCCTGTTCCGGAACCACTTCCGCCACTAAGGTCACCGTCTGTGTGTGTGAGTTCTGTCCGAGTCCTCCTGAAAGATTTTCAGGTAATCAAAAGGAGTGTAAAGGATTTTTGTTTCAGTGTCGTTTACTTTTTGAGCACTCACCTGGCAGTTTTCCAAATGATAGGAAAAAGATTCCCTTCATTCTCTCTCAGCTTACTGGACGAGCCCTTGAATGGGCGGAGGCAAGGTTCTCTTCTGAGTCCAGCTTTTCATGTACTTTTTCAGAATTCATATCTGAGTTTTCTCAAGTTTTCAACCATGACTCAGATAAAACTATTGATTCCTGAGCCCTGCTAGATTTGAAACAGGAAAATTCCACAGTGGCTGAGTTCTCCATTGATTTCCGGGTTAAAGCCGCAGCCTCTGGGTGGAACGAGTGTGCACTTAAAAGTGCTTACTTTAAGGCTTTGAATGACAACATTAAGGATGAACTTGCCACTATAGACGAGCCTGCTAGTTTGGAGGATTTAATCCGTTTGACCATCAGGTTGGATAACAGACTTCGAACTAGAAATCTCTCAAGGCAAAGAGACATGAATTTTTCTGTTTCATCTCCTGCATTTAATAATGCTTCTGTTTTTTCTGGATCCTCAGAACCCAGTACCAAGCCAAGGTCTAGGAATCAGACTCTCTCAGCGCCTGTTCAAATCTCTCATTTCTCTTCCTCAGAGGGAACGGAGGCCGAACCCATGCAAATTGGACACACTAGGCTATCCCCTCAGGAGAGGCAACGGAGATTTAAGGCTAAACTGTGTCTGTATTGTGGTGAGACTGGTCATTTTATTGCTTCATGCCCAGCTAAATCAAAAGCCTGGGCCCGTCAGAGGATGTGAGGAGTCTGACGGGCCACCTAAAATCTGAGAAAGCTCCTCATCTGTTATTGCCTGCAACCTTGTTCTTCTCTAACCAAAATCTCCCCTTATCTGCTTTCATCGACTCTGGCTGTGAAAGAAACCTGATTGATTCAGACCTGGTCCAGCAGTTAAAAATTGAGACTGTTCCTTTAACTAAGCCTCTCAGAGTATCTGCTATTGATGGAAAGAAGCTTCATCAAGTCACTCATCAGACACAACCCCTAGAACTGCTTATCTCTGGAAACCACCGGGAGACGCTAACATTTTTTGTTTTTCCTTCAGCTTGCTCTCCCCTGGTGCTTGGATTCGAGTGGTTGGAACGTCATAACCCCCATATCAACTGGGCTGAACGCCACATAGAATCCTGGTCCACCTCCTGTCACGAATCCTGTCTTTGTTCTGCGGTTCCGGCTTTTCAGTCCCCTAGAGGTAGGGGGGAGATGGACTCTCCTGACCTTACTTCTGTTCCTCCCGAGTATCATGATCTGGCACCAGTCTTCAGTAAGGTCAGTGCGACGTCTCTTCCACCTCACAGACCATATGACTGCGCCATAGATTTACTACCAGGAGCTCCTCTTCCCAGCAGTAGATTATATAACATTTCCAAACCAGAGCGTGAAACCATGGAGAAATACATCAACGAATCTCTAGCTGCTGGAATAATTCGGCCATCTTCATCTCCTCTCGGTGCTGGTTTTTTCTTCGTTGGTAAAAAGGATGGTTCCCTGCGCCCCTGTATAGACTACAGAGGTTTAAATCAGATTACAGTCAAAAATAAATATCCCCTACCATTACTGGCCTCTGCGCTTGAACCTGTACAGGGTGCTACAGTGTTCACCAAACTCGACCTAAGAAACGCCTACCACTTCCTTAGAATAAGAGAAGCGGATGAATGGAAAACAGCCTTTAAGACCCCCTTAGGACAGTTTGAGTACCTGGTCATGCCTTTTGGCCTCACAAACGCTCCTGCCTGTTTCCAAGCTCTTGTCAATGACGTCCTCAGAGATTTTTTGAATGTTTTTGTTTTTGTCTACATCAATGATATTTTGATCTATTCCAAGAACCTCTCAGACCACAGGAAACATGTTCATTTAGTCCTTCAGAGGCTATTGGAGAATATTTTTTTTGTGAAGGCTGAAAAGTGTGAATTTCATCAACAATCTGTCACCTTTCTAGGGTTTGTGCTCGAGGGCGGGCAGGTGAAGCCATCAGAAGATAAGATAAAGGCAGTTCTGGAGTGGCCTACACCTGAAAACCGCAAACAACTTCAGAGATTTCTTGGGTTTGCAAATTTTTACAGGAGGTTCATAAGGAACTATAGTCAAACAGCTCTACCCCTCACAGCTCTTACTTCCGTTAAGAAAACTTTCCAGTGGACCTCTGAAGGCGAGGATACCTTTAATAAATAAAAAAAAAACTCTTTTCCACTGCCCCCATCTTGGTCCAGCCTGATCCTACGAAGCAGTTCATCCTTGAGGTTGATGCATCTGATTCCGGTGTAGGAGCTGTGTTATCTCAGCAGTCAGACTCTGACCAGAAAACTCACCCATGTGCATTCTTTTCACGCAGACTCTCTCCAGCCGAGCAAAATTATGATGTTGGAGACCGAGAAATTCTGGCCATTAAACTCGCCCTGGAGGAATGGAGACACTGGCTCGAGGGGGCTGAGCATCCAGTACTGGTTTGGACTGACCACAAGAACCTGGCCTATATTCAATCGGCAAAGAGATTCAACCCACGGTAATGGTCCTCCAAATAAAATGTATGTCCCGTCTTCCGTCAGATCCCGCCTCATCCAGTGGATGCACGCAGCAAAATTCTCGGCCCATCCTGGAGTGAGCAGAACCATCGCTCTCATAAACAGACGATTCTGGTGGCCGTCTCTGCATAAAGACGTGAAAGAGTACGTTCTGGCTTGTCCCATCTGCGCCAGAAACAAGACCTCTCACCAACCACCTTCTGGCCTGCTGCATCCTCTACCTGTTCCAACCCATCCTTGGTCTCATATCGCTGTTGATTTTGTCACCGGTCTCCCGATTTCTCACGGTATGACTACTGTACTAACCATCGTTGATCGATTTTCCAAGGCCTGTCATCTAATTCCCCTCAGAAAGCTCCCCACTGCATCCCAGACGGCTCAACTCCTTGTGAAGCATGTTTTTCGCCTCCATGGTATCCCTCAGGAAATCCTCTCAGATCGTGGTCCCCAGTTCATCTCACAGGTCTGGAAAGCTTTCTGTTCTGCCTTAAATTGCAAATCCTCTCTCACCTCTGGTTACCATGCTCAGTCAAATGGGCAGACGGAGAGGATGAACCAGCAACTCGAGTCCACTCTCCGCTGCCTTACTTCTAACAATCCTACTGACTGGTATCAGTTCCTGACTTGGATTGAGTATGCGCATAATTCCCTGAAATCTGCTTCTACCGGTTTATCCCCCTTTCAAGTATCCATAGGTTATCAGCCTCCACTCTTCCCCGCAGACGAGAGAGAGATCACTGTCAGATCAGTTCATCATCACATCCGTCGTTGCCAACGCATCCAACCCATCACCACCCTCACCCGCTCATCTACTGCAACTAAGAGGTTCGCCGACTCCAAGAGGCGTCCGGCCCCTGACTACGCCCCAGGCCAAGAGGTTTGGTTTTCTACTCGAGACATTCCCCTTAAAGCCATGTCCAGAACACTTTCACCCCGGTTCATTGGGCCGTACAAAATTGATCGGATAATCAACCCCTCTGCTGTCCGCCTGCACCTGCCACCCTCTCTGCGCATCCATCCCACATTCCATGTCTCCCAGATAAAACCTGTATTCACAAGTCCTTTGTGCCCGCCTTCAGACTCCCCTCCGCCCGCCCTGGACATCGACGGCCATCCGGCCTACACTGTTCGCCGGATCGTGGACTCCCATCGGCGAGGTCGCGGATGGCAGTACCTCGTCGACTGGGAGGACTACGGTCCGGAGGACCGCACCTGGGTTCCTGGTTCATACATCCTCGATCCGTCCCTGATCGAGGAGTATGAGAGTTCCCTCCCGTCCACTTCCTCGGGACCGCCAAGAGGCGGTTGTTGAGAGGGGGGTACTGTTGGGATCTGGAGAAGTACCACCTTTCTCCAGCAGAGTGCGCCGTGGGTCTCCTGGGCTGGAGCCCTCCTGCACACCTGGATCTCGTCAGCCCATCAGGAGACCTGCTCTACTTAAGCAGCTGCCAGACCTTCCTTCAATGCCGCAGTGTTGACCAAGTTTGGTTAGCAAATCTGAGCCTCTGTGATTACTAGAATCTTTGTCTCCCAAGAGAAACCCAATTCTAACCTGCCTCTGTCTTCTCACTCACAGGAAACCTGTCTCTTGTCTGAAGCTCTGGATGAGCTTACCCTGTTACCTGCCTGCCTGCCCTAGAGAGCCAAACCTGAAGATTACACTCTGGAATCCATCTGCTGCTCTCAGGGAAAGGGCTGATCAGTTAAACCAAGGTCTGTCACTGGAAAGTCAGAAGCTAGACGCTGCTGCTGCTGAGCACTCTGCTGAACCAACAGTCTCTGGACCCAACCGGTTCCCACTCTCAAAGGAGAAAGCCTGAACCTCTTCAAGGTATTTCCAGAAACTTCTGAAACTCAACAATTCACCTGTTTAACTGGCTAATCAAACTATCCGTCTCTGCAGACGCCAGAGAATCCTGCCTGGACCAGTTTCCTGAATCCAGTCCATATTATCGTTTGTAAAAACTTTCAATAAACTCTGTTGAACATTTTATCAGTCTCCAGTGGTGTTCTGCATGTGGGTTTAATCCCTAAACCAACCATGACAAGAGATGCGTGAGATGGAGAAAGTGAGGCTCCAGAGAGACAGCTAACTGTGGGCTAAAGAGAAATCCTCACAGACCTTCGCTTCCATCAATCCTGCTCTCCAACGTCCGCTCACTGGAAAACAAAATGGAGAATCTTCAACTGAAACCAGATTCTGAAACTGAGATCAGATTCTAATCTCTCCTTTGTCTGTGCCTCACAGGAAACCTGTCGCTAGTCTGAAGCTCTGGATGAGCTGCCTCACTGGAAACCTGTCTCTGGCCTGAAGCTCTGGGAGAGCTGTCTCACAGGAAACCTGTCTCTAGCCTGAAGCTCTAGGTGAGCCTACCTGCTAATCTGTCCTGGTGAGCCAACCTGAAGATTCCTATGTGGATTTAACCTGAAGACTTCTGTGTGGAGTTTACCTGAAGATTCCTATGTGGAATCAGCCTGAAGAATCCTATGTGGATATTCCCTGTTGTTCTCTGCAATGAGCTGGAAGCTCAGCTTGAAGAATCCTATGAGGATATTCCCTGTTGTTCTCTGCAGTGAGCTGGAAGCTCAGATCAAGGTCTGCCATAAGCCTGAAGCTAGACGCTTAGCTTCTCATGAAGTCTACTAACCAACAGTCTCTGGTCCCAGTCAAGACTTCAGTGAACCAGTCTCAGGACTTGTTTACGATCTCATGTTCAGAACTTTTAATAAACATTTGAACTTTTTCCCTGCCTCCTCCGTGTGTGTTCTGCATATGGGCTTGCTCCTTTGATCCATCATGACAGAACACTGCGGCCAAACACAAAGCCCAGCAGATCACCTCCGTCGGTGGATTGAGGAACGGGATGCTCAGATCCATGGACATGCACAAACCCTCCGTGAGTTACATCAGAATCAAACATTCGCTAGCTACTTGGTTAATGCTAACGCCACGTCAGCGGCACGTCCTGCTCCGAATTCACTTCTGTCTCCTAGGTCACCGGCAGTGACGTCACTTCCTAGTCAAGACAATAATCTTCCTTTCTGGTCAGAACCCAGCCCGTCGTTTTCTTCACTCAGCCCTTCTCTGCCTGAGAGATTTTCCGGCAATCCGAGTAAGCTCAGGAGATTTCTATTTCAGTGTCAGCTATTTTTTGAATTTTATGAGTCAAGTTTCCTGTATGATATGAGTAGGATATCTTTTGTCGTGTCTTTCCTGTCCGGAAAAGCCCTTGAATAGGCAGAGACCAGATTTCCATTTAAGACCAGAGTTAACTGTACTTATGAGGATTTCATCCAGAATTTTGAAGGGACTTTTAACCAAACCTCTAATAACTCCATAATTTCCAGTGGACTTCTGGAGACTAAACAGGGAGATAGATCCATTGCCGAGTTTTCTTCGGATTTCCAGATTAAGGCAGCTGCTTCTGGGTGGAACGAGTCTGCACTTAAGACCGCGTATCTCCTAGCACTGAATGAACTAGTCAGAAAAGAACTAGCATTCTACGACGAGCCAGCTAACCTTGAGGACCTCATTGAACTATCCATAGGATTAGATATAGAACTACAAACCAGATCCAGTTCCCTTCAGTGCCAGGTTAGTCTCAGCTCACATATACTCGAGTCTCACTTAGCTCCATCTGTCAAAGGACTCAAAATAGGCCCACAAGTTCAATTTCAAACAACTAGAGTTCCCCGCCAGCCTGATCAGACACCTGAACCCGTCACTTTTGTTCCTGAACCTGTTCCTATGCCTGATTCTCTAGCCACTGATTCAGTAATCTGTTCTGGAACTCAAATTTTTCAACCAGTTAATTTGTTGCCAGATTCAGTCAGAAAACCTGTTAGCTTAGCTCCAAAGACCCCTCGGCGTAAGAAACGGCGTCGCCTTAAATCAGCTCTGTGCCGCCTAGAGACCCCTGGGTCAGCTCTGTGCTGTCTAGAGACCCCTGAGTCAGATCTGTGCCGTCCAGAGACCCCTGAGCCTGCCCTGCGCCGTGCAGAGACCCCTGAGCATAAACTTAAGAGGGCTTCAGAGTTCGGAGTTGGTGGTAAAATGCCTCCAAGAGCCTCTCAGCAGAGGCCAAAAACCGCCAAGAGCCCTCTACAGACGCTTCAAGCCACCTAAGAGACTGAACATGTGCCTCCATGGGTGGTCTCCCCTGTTCCTGAGGTGGAGCCACAGTCGGTGGTTTCCCCTGTTCCTGAGGTGGAGCCACAGTCGGTGGTTTCTCCAGTTCCTGAGGTGGAGCCACAGTCGGTGGTTTCTCCAGTTCCTGAGGTGGAGCCACAGTCGGTGGCCTTTCCAGTTCCTGAGGTGGAGCCACAGTCGGTGGTTTCTCCAGTTCCTGAGGTGGAGCCACAGTCGGTGGCCTCTCCAGTTCCTGAGGTGGAGCCACAGTCGGTGGTTTCTCCAGTTCCTGAGGTAGAGCCACAGCCGGTGGTCTCCCCTGTTCCTGATGAAGAGCCACAATCGGTGGTCTTCCCTGTTCCAGATGTGGAGCCACAGTCGGTGGTCTCCCCTGTTCCAGATGTGGAGCCGCAATCAGCGGGCCCCTCAGTTCCTGTCCAGGAGCCGCAGGTGGCGGTCTCCTACGAGCCTGTTCCTGAACCACAGTCGGTGGTCCCCCCTGTTCCTGACCCGGAGCCGCAATCGGCGGGCTCCCCTGTTCCTGACCCGGAGCGGCAATCGGCGGGCTCCCCTGTTCCAGACCCGGAGCCGCATTCGGCAGGCTCCCCTGTTCCAGACCCGGAGCCACAATCGGCGGGCTCCCCTGTTCCAGTCCAGGAGCTGCAGTCGTTGGGCTCCTCAGAACCTGTTCCAGAGCCGCAGTCGGCGGTCTCCTCAGAGCCTCCTCCAGAGCCGCAGTCGGCGGTCACTACTGAGCCTGTTCCTGAGCTGCCGAAGAGGGGACGGGGTACCCCGTGGGGGTACCTACTGAAGTTTGGGCGTCATCCTCCTGAGAAGCTGCTTCGCCTCCTGCCCCGCGGCCGGCCCCCAGAGCATCAGCTTCGCCTCCGGCCCCGCAGCAGACCCCCAGAGCGTCAGCTTCGCCTCCGGCCCCACAGCAGAACCCCGGAGCGTCGGCTTCGCCTTCGGCCCCGCAGCCGGCCACCTAAGACTCTGCTCCGTTGCCGGATCCTCGGCCGGCCTCCAGAACCTCTGCCTTGCCTCCGGCCCGGCGGTGGTCCCCCTAAGACGCTGCTTCGTCTCCAGCCCTGTGGTCGGCCTCCTGAGCATCTGTCTCGCCTCCGGCCCAGTGGTAGGCCCCCTGAGAATCGGCCTCGCCTCCGTCCCAACGGTCGGCCTCCTGAGCATCTGCTACGCCTCCGCTGCCGGTCCCTTGGCCGGCCACCTGAGACTCTGTCCCGCTGCCGGTCCCTCGGCCGGCCACCTGAGACTCTGTCCCGCTGCCGGTCCCTCGGCCGGCCACCTGAGATTTTGTCCCGCTGCCGGTCCCTCGGCCGGCCACCTGAGACGTTGCCCAAGAAATCGTCTGGGTTTTCTTTTGTTTTCGTCCACCGTAAGTGGATCGTTTTTGGTTCTGGACCCTGTTTTTGCCCTTCTGGCATGTTTTCCCCTTCGCCCACTCTGGGTGGGTTGTTTTTTGTTTTCTGGACTCTGTTTTTTGTTGTTCTTGGCCCTCCTCGCCCTAGTGCCCCCTCCGCCCGCCCTGGGTGGGTTGTTTTTTAGTTTTATTTGTTGGACTTTTTCAGAGGGCGTCTGGAATCCGCCCTTGAGGGGGGGGGCACTGTTGGGATCCTCAGGCTTGCCCACCAAAGGGCACCGCGGATCCTCTTCTGTCTCTTGTTGTTGTCTTTTAGGACTGGAGTTACTGTTGGGATCTGGAGATTACCACCTTCCTCCAGCAGAGTGCGCCGTGGGTCTTCTGGAGCTGGAATCTTCCAGCACACCTGTTATTCATCTACTCATCAGGAGACCTCCCCTTTATAAGCTCCTGCCAGACCTTGCTGCCACGCCGCAGTGTTGATCTTAGTTTGGTTAGCTACCTGAACCTCTGTTACTGATTGAATCTTAGTTGTCTCTAGTGTGAGATCAGATTCTAATCTCTCCTTTGTCTGTGCCTCACAGGAAACCTGTTGCTAGTCTGAAGCTCTGGGAGAGCTGCATCACTGGAAACCTGTCTCTGGCCTGAAGCTCTGGGAGAGCTGTCTCACAGGAAACCTGTCTCTGGCCTGAAGCTCTGGGAGAGCTGTCTCACAGGAAACCTGTCTCTAGCCTGAAGCTCTAGGTGAGCCTACCTGCTAATCTGTCCTGGTGAGCCAACCTGAAGATTCCTATGTGGATTTAACCTGAAGACTTATGTGTGGAGTTTACCTGAAGATTCCTATGTGGAATCAGCCTGAAGAATCCTATGTGGATATTCCCTGTTGTTCCCTGCAATGACCTGGAAGCTCAGCCTGAAGAATCCTATGTGGATATTCCCTGTTGTTCTCTGCAATGAGCTGGAAGCTCAGCTTGAAGAATCCTATGAGGATATTCCCTGTTGTTCTCTGCAATGAGCTGGAAGCTCAGCTTGAAGAATCCTATGAGGATATTCCCTGTTGTTCTCTGCAATGAGCTGGAAGCTCAGATCAAGGTCTGCCATGCTAAGCCTGAAGCTAGACGCTTAGCTTCTCATGAAGTCTACTAACCAACAGTCTCTGGTCCCAGTCAAGACTTCAGTGAACCAGTCTCAGGACTTGTTTACGATCTCATGTTCAGAACTTTTAATAAACATTTGAACTTTTTCCCTGCCTCCTCCGTGTGTGTTCTGCATAAGGGCTTGCTCCTTTGATCCATCATTACAAAACCCTGTTCAAAGAAGGAGATTAGTAACTGCTGTGCCATTATTCTGATAGCATAGCTGCATCCAGCAATATCGGACAATGCTATTAACCTGGAGGGGCTAACGCTACACCACGCCGATAGGAACAAAGAACTAAGCGGTAAGACTCGGGGTGGTAGGCTCTGTGTTTACATCAACAACATCTTGTGTAAAAATACTAGATCGGTCGCCAGCTCCTGCTCTCCAGACATCGGGTTTCTGACTGTTAACCGCAGGCCTTTCTATCTGCCCAGAGAGTTCAGTGTTGTTAGCATCACTGCTGTTTATGTTCCCCCTAGCGCTAACACTAAAGAGGCAATGAAGACTCTATACTAGGCTATCTCTGAGCTCAAATCTGCACACAGAGGGTGTTTTCATCATTGCTGGTCCACCAGGCTAACTTGAAGACTGTACTCTGATGTATGTCTGATGACTGGCTTAGGAGTATTGAAATGAAAGATATGGTGGGAGTTGTGTTTCTAGATTTTTCAGCTGCTTTTGATTTAATTGACCGCCATCTGCTATTAGAAAAACTTTCCTGCTATGGTTTTGAACAATCTGCACTTACTTGGTTTTACAGTTATTTAACTAACCGGTCACAAACGGTATATTTTAATGGTGCATTTTCTGAAAAACAAACTGTAACATGTGGTGTACCTCAAGGGAGCTGCCTGGGTCCTTTATTATTTTCAATATTTACAAATGACTTACCATACATACTCAAAAGAACTAAAATAATTATGTATGCAGATGATTCCACTATATATACATCAGCAAGAACAAATAATGAATTAGAAATTATTATGAATAACAAACTAGTGGGAGTGGATAAATGGGTGAAAGCAAATAAGCTGGTATTGAATACAGCAAAAACTAACAGCATGATTGTGAGGTCAAATTACAACGTAAACAGTAATCATATATTGAATATTAATATCAATAACGTCTCGATAAGGAATGTGCATGAGTCCAAGCTTCTGGGAGTGACGGTGGATAACACGTTATTATGGAGAAAACATATTAATAACATGATTGCAAAGATGGGTAGAGGAATCACAGTCATAAGAAGACATGCAACCTTTATGTCCCCACATATTCTTAAAATGATAATCCAATCATTGATTTTTTCTCATATGGATTACTGCCCAGTCGTCTGGTCAAATGCCCCTGGAGAAATGCTAAATAAACTACAACATGTACAAAATAGAGCTGCCCGAATAATATTGAAGTGTGATTTAAGGACAAATATCATAACAATGCATAAAAAATTAAACTGGTTGTTGGTTAAAGACAGACTTTCATACTCATTGACTGTTATGATTAGAAACATATCTGTATTAAAAACACCTTATATGTTATTTACAAACCTTACTTTTAGTTCAGAGAATCACGAATACAGGACTAGGCATGCGACTGAAGGAAACTTTAGTTTGCCTAAAGTAAAGTCAAATGCCTTAAAAAGAACTGTTATGTATAGAGGTATGAAAGCATGGAATTTACTGCCGAATTACATTAAACTGATAACTGATTTAAGGAAATTTAAAAAATCATTGAAAGAACATTTATTAAATATAGAGGTAAAACATGATTAGGACTGTCTTCTTCACTTGCTGTGCTTTGTAGTTTGTTTTGATTAGTTTGGATTGTTTCTGTTTATGTATATGGGTATATGTATCTGTATATGTGTGTATGTATATATGTATATGTATAGATTATGGGAGATGTTGTTTTAATGTCCACATAATTTTATTTCATTTGTAATTTTTTTTATTTCATGTTTTGTTGTTGGACCCCAGGAAGAATAGCTGTAGCTTGCTACAGCTAATGGGGATCCTAAATAAACTAAACTAAACTAAACTAAACTCCCTCATTTTTACCAACATGTGGACTTTGCAACTCCGGGTGAAAACATTTTAGACCTGGTTTACTCCAACATCAAAGATGCATTCAAAGCAGCCCCCACCTTGGGTCATCAGATCATCTCTCTGTCCTGCTTATCCCTGCATATAAGCCCCAGCTTATCAGGGCTAAACCGACAGTTAAAGAGGTCCGAGTGTGGTATGAGGGCGCAATAAAGACACTACAAATCTGTAACATATGCAACATATGATAACTTATTAAATATTGATGAGTATGCTATGACTGTGTCAGCCTACATCAACAAATGCATTGAGGAGGTCAGCAATAAAAAGAACATCACCCACCGGGACAACCAACCACCCTGGATGAATGGAGAGGTCTGGAAATTGCTAGAAACACCGAACTCAGCTTTCAAGTCTGTTTATAAAGAGGCACCGAGAACAGCATGTGCCAACTTAAACAAGTAAAGAACATTGAGATCCCCCTTTCAATGGAGGCACTGGGCTAAAAGCAACTTTTGAATTTGGCGAAAGTTGAAAAGAAATGATGAAAATTGTTTTTATGAATTTCTCTGGCATTTAGGAAATGCAAAAAATGTTGGTAATTCTAAACTAAAAGAAGAAACTTTTGGTCTGATTTAACTTCAGAAAGTGAGAAAAAATGTCTTTATATCTGGTTTCAGTTTAAAGCGTACCACAGCTCTGGCTAACATGGAAACTTGTAACGAAAGAAAGAAAAAGAAAAGATAGCTGCTGTGGCTGATCTAATTTTTTTGCAGTGTAGGAATGAGGAGGGAAACTTCTTTTTATCATAAACTAACATTTATAAGTATTTTGTAAGAAGTCAAATTGGAGAAGGTATTTGTTAGTTTTAAAAATAAAATACTAACAATTTTTTGGAGTTAATTAGCCATGACAAGTAGAAACAAAACCCTATCTGAATACTCCAAAGAAAGTGCAAAGTTTGGCAGCTGAGTCGACCACTCATGGTCAGCTGATTAACTTTATGAATGAAGGTGCCAATGCACTGTAAATGAACAATCGATCACCACAGAAAGCAAAGTTGTGGATAATGGGAAAAGGTTGAAACAAAGAGGGATGTTAATGAGGACATGTTGAAAGTGGCTTAAGGAAGTGTGTACAGATTCAGATTGGAAGCCTGCACTAGGAAAATTAATAGATTAAAGGTTTTGATGATAGCTGTAGGAAATGTTGATACAGTCATTGACAAAAAAACATCTTACAAGCATGGAAGGAAACTGGGGATGAGTTTAAAAATACTTAAAATTTGTTTCAAACAGAAGAAAAGTAAATAAATGACTGCAGTCACAAACCATTTTGAGTAGATGTAAATTTCCTTTTAAGAGTTCAAACACATCCGACAATAAAACCCAACACAAGAATTTTACTCAAATTAAAACTGAATCGTGATACATCTCAAACTGCAAATCTTTACCCAGATATGAGACCTGTCTTTTTTACCTGATCAGTATTTCTATGTTTGATGTGTCTTTTTTCCATACGTTTCAGCATTTGACTGAAAACTAAAAGGACATACTTTTCTATTTTGACCAGTTTTTAATCTGGCTTGTCAAGAGATTTGGTTTGCAGCAGTTTACATGTGAAAGTAAGTAAAGGCTGCGGAAAAGCAAAACAATTATCAAAGGAGCACTTTGGGAATAAAATAAAAGTTTCTGGAGCTCATTTGTAGAAAGCCTTGAACCTTTACATCGATTAAAGATTCCTTGCATATATATTACAAAGCTTTGATTGGCAATGAGCTTTAACAGAAGGTAGGATAACTAAGCCCTTTTTTCATCCTCAGATCCAATTGAATCAGGTTATAGTCATTACTTGCTGATTAAACTCATTGTACTTTGAACGGTTTGGTGTTCATAAAAATTGTTTTTATAGATTCTAATTCTATTTTTTTTGTTATGGATTTGACATTGGTTGGAACAAAAAAAGAACCTCACGGAAAATAAAAATTGAAAAGTTGTAAAATGTATGAATGTATTACTTTAAATGTAGACAGAGGACAAATTTAATATTGTTATGTTAAGATCCTCATCTTAACCTTATCGTTGCACTGACCTGCTAATTGGTGGCAGCCCAGGGCGGGGCTATTAGAAATATAGAAATGCTATAAATATTTCTTATTAGATGGCTTTTTTCTGAGCAAATGGCAAAATTACTGAATAATCACACTATGCATCACTTACAATCTTACAGAAAATGATTTAAGAAAAAAAACAAGCTTTATAGACAGACTGACAAAGAGAGCTAAGTATTAACACACATATTAGAAAAACTTATTATGACCTACAGTACTTAGGTGAGATAAAGTAGAGTGTCTGATCTTTGTAGACAGACAGACGGGTAGAAAAGTGGCATTTACCCTTTTATAGATACCCAGCAAACTAAAGCTTACAAGACACAAGAAAAACTTATACAAACAAGCTGACAGACATAAAAATACTTTGAATATACATTTTATGACCATCCAATACTATAAAGTATTTCAGTAAACAAATCATTTGTCAACCTCAAGTACAAAGGACAGTAAAACAAAAAGCAGACTTCACTCTCAGTTTCTCCCAAATCACACAAGAACATCTTTAGGAAAGATGTTCTTTCCTATTGTTCAGTCCTCTGGGACTGAACCAGAACATCCAGTCTCCAAAGCCAAAGTGCCAGATCTGAACTGGGCACACATGGACCCGTGTTTTTTTTTAGACAAGGTCCATGATGCATATGGCTTAATACCTCTAGTAAAAGATAAGCACATAATTTTTGTTTATGTAAGATATCAACTGCTCACTGAACTTCAAAATAAAACCACATAGTCTATTCAATATTTCCTTCTTCTTCTGAAACAAAGCACTAGTGAGCTGTATTAACTTACTGAGAGGCTAAAGTACGAGCCAGGCCAACAGGCCAAAGACAGGGATAGAATGAGAATAAAAGCTAAACTCGCTTTACAATCTGTGCTTCCCTCGGTGTCGGTGCAAAGCTGAGCTGAGTGAAGCTCAGAGCTGGATGGTGAACGTCACTCTGTGTCTGTTTCATTTGATTTACTTGTGATATTTGATCATTTTCAACATTAACCAAATCTCATTGTTTCTCAGTGTCGTAACACTGAGTCCTGAAACTGGTTAACAGACCTGGGTGGTGCAGAAAGGGGGAAATGTGTGAACTACAACAGAGTTATTTTTATTCAATTGTCTTAAAAATGATCAGTTTTGGTAATTTCTGCTGGATTCACCCATCCTGGAGTTTGTACGTCGTCTATCCTATCTCAGTGGGGAATTGAGTCGTTCTGCACCATCAAACAGTGGACCCCTGTCGTTCTGTACAAACCAAGTGGGGACCTTTAATTTTCCTGTAATGGCTTTGACATGGGTTGGAACTAAAACAATAAACACACCTATTTGAGAAATTGTAAAAAAAAAAAAAAAAAAAGCATTTTTAGTCTGTGGTGTGAAATTAGGAAACAGACTGTGGAATGAAAACAATGCCCAAACATTAAACAATTCAAACTTTTTTTTTTTAAAGAAAATAGTTTACAGTAAATATGAGAAGCAGTCTTGATGTATTATGTTGCTATTGTTGCATTATTGTTGGCAAATAACATTAACAGTCCTTTTTAGTTAATACTATTATTAGAGCTGTTATTAATATATCGATGAGTGCACTGCATTAATTAAGAATCAGGAAGTAAAATGAAGGTGCACTTATAAAAAACATATGAACAAGATGAGATAATTTTGTGATGTTGCTGAAGAAGGGCTGGGGCTTGATATGTTTATACTTCTATCCTCTCCTTTCAATGTTTCTGTTATTGCATTGTAGTAATTTTATTGTAACTTGGCACGTTCAATTAAGTAAAGAAAATAAAAAATATAGATATTACTGAACAAACTGCAACTCTGAAGGGTAAGAGGAATGGTATATAATTGGTTTATGTTTTTATGTAGAAAGTAATCCCCAAAAATTGGGGACATCAAACATGGAATTCCCCAGGATTCAATTTTGGGACCATTACTCTTCATCATTTATATTAATGACTTTTTAAACCCTTCCCAAATCTAATCAGGTTCTCTAATAACACCAGCAAAACTAATTTTATTTTATTTAGACTAACTATTTTTTTATTATTAACTGATCATATAAATCTTGGAAAATGAAGGAATAATGAACTACAAAGTTCCTGGGGGTCTGTCATGATGTGTCATGGTTCCAGAATACCAGTGTTGTTTTGTACAGGCATGGCCTGATATAAATATGTCTAAAAAAAAACTTATTTCAGTTAATTTCTGCTATATTTGCTCATCCTGGAGTGTATATGTCGCTCTATCCTATCTCAACAGTGGACCCTTGTCGTTCTATACAAACCAAGTGGGGACCTTTTAGTTCCAGCCCATGTCAAAGCCATTACAGGACAATTAAACAATATACACACCTATTTATGTGTGTTGATATACATACAAATTTCATTTAGATTTTAAATTTGTATTTGTTATCATTATATCAGTTAATTTCTGCTGTTTTCACCCACCCTGGAGTGTGTATGTCACTCTATCCTATCTCAGTGGGGACTTGTGTCGTTCTGCACCAGCCAATAATGGACCCCTGTTGATCTATTCAAACCAAGTGGGACCCTTTAATTTTCTGTGATAGGTTTGACATGGGCTAATATAAAATTACCTTAAAATCTGTAAATTGCTCTGTAAATTACATTCACAATAGCTCAACACCATAAGTTGTTCTGATTCAGCTTACATATTTTTTGTCTTAAAAAATTTATTCAGTTAATTTCTTCATTCACCAATCCTGGAGTGTGTATGTCGCTCCATCCTATCTCAGAGGGGACTTGTGTCATTTTATACAAACCAAAAAGGGACTTCCTTTCGCTAATGCAAATCAACAAATGAAATCCATTCCTACAAATGTAGACTGAAGCAACAGGTATAAAAAATATCACACATTTAAAAAGTAGATATTTGTTGATATGTCTCATATCGAATCATTTATAAGTTATATTGGGTAGCCTCAGAGGAAATATTTTTCTGTAATACAAATTGTCAAACAAAATGCATTCCTTTAAATAAATACAGAGGACAAATGTTAATTTAAATTAGGTTGAAATACGTTTTAAAAGTCGCTAATGAATGTTTGTGTCATGATCTGGCCTGTTTGCTCTCCCTTAATTAGTTATTCCTCTCACCTGCCCTCTTCCTTCCCAGCCTCAATTATAATTTATTCCTCTCACCTGTTTCCTCTGGCTTATATTCAGTTCAGCCTGAGCATTCAGGGCCAGATCATTGCTTGTCTTTTTGTTAGTCTGTCCGGTTTTATTTGGTTCATGTCCTGGATCCTAGCTGCCAGTGGAAAGAGGGTTTTAGTGTTTGTCTCGTCTCCTGATCGTCCACTGTTCCTCCCCCGTGGAGTCCTCTGGGTTTTTGGCTCAATATGTGGGGAGGTTCAGTTTTTATCTAAGTAAGCCTGGCTCCAGGGTGGAGACCAGTTTAAAGTCTGCTTCAAGTTTTGGTTCCACGTCCTGTCTCGGCTACCCTCTTCCACTGTGCCTGCCTGTCTGCACCTGATCCTGTCTGCTCCTGTGCGTGACCACCTGGTCATGCTTCTGGTCCCAGTCAGACTCTGAACCCTCCTGGAAGCCTGTGGATGCCTGGAAGTCTGGATCCTGCCACCTGTTCCTGTCTATTCTGGATCCCTGACCAGGATCAGCTTCCAGCATGTCCTCTGGGACTGCAGCACTGGGGACACTCGTGGTCTGGACTGTTAAACCAGGTAAGTGACCAACCCAGTTAATCTTCTATCAGTTGATCGTGGTCACTTACCTGTGTTTCTCCCCCAGAGTGTCTGAGATTGGGCGGTGCCCCGCCCCCCGCCTGCTGTGTCCGTGAGCCACAGCTCCGCTTTGTTTTTATTTTAATAAATCTTTTGAACTTTCCTACTGACTGTCTCGCCTTGAATACTGGGTCCATCTGTCCTCGGTTCATGACAGTTTGGGGACTTAAGAAAATTCCTTTATGAAAACACAGAAGACAACTATTTACTTCTGACCTATTAACACTAAAGCACTGCCTTTAAATTCCTCTTTAAGTTAAACTTTTATATTTTACTACAACAAAGACCAAAGTTTGTTTCTAGATCCTAGTTTGTTCTCAATGTAGCCTGTTTTTCAGCCACTCTATAGTCTGAAAGGCTCAGTTAGGCCCCTTTGTATTGTTAAGTACAGGGTGTGAAAAGCATTATGTGTGAATGGGCCCAAACTACTGTGGCGCTATTGAGTATCTACTCCACACACTCACACACAGTCATGTCCCCTCTTGGCAAAAGTTTTAAACATTTTCCAGATGGTTTTAAACATGTTTTTAACATGATTTAGAGCATGACCAAGAGGGGACCTTAAAACATTACCTCGGGTGGTTCCCTGTTGGTGGGTGTAACGACATGACTGTCCCCTGTTGGATAGGTGGGTAAGAGCCCCCCCCCCACACACACACACACACACACACACACACACAAAAACACCAAGCTGTCAAATATCTGAACTTAAAGCAGAGCGCAGCAGTGTGTGGAAGCTTCACAGAGAGAGATGATTGCTTGTGTTATCAGTGTTGGAACAGACAAATCAATCCCGCCCTGACAACCACACAATTAGCCACTTTATTAGCCTGCTTGTAGACCAGCTCATCGTGAGGAGGGAGTCAAGTACCCACAAATTAATGTTCTAGCAGCGAGCGGTGAAAGAGGCACACAAGTGTGTATCTAGTATGGAGAGCAGGGACAGAGTAAAGATTGATTGGTCTGATTAAAATGGTGATTTACAGAGAGGATCACAGCCTGCTTGTCTCACTTGTTGACCGTAGAGAATGCCACCCTCCTTCAGTCACTCACAGACTCGATCAGAGACATAGACTGCACAAAGGCAGGTTTATAAGCAAACTGTATTTTTTTTCATACTCACATGCTAAATTATAATCTGAAAGGGAAATGTATGACAGACTGGATGTTATAAATCATTTCATTTTTCTTTGCACTCAGCATTTTTTACATTATTGGGCCCACAAACACAGCATTTTTCTTTTTGTATTACGACCTTTTGGCATTTCAAAATGCTGCTGCTGTAAACACAGTGATTGTCATTTCAAAGATGTTCCTAGCCCTTCCCATCCAGTCTGCAGCATCCAAAAGAGAGAATTTCATAAAGAAAAAAAACACACACTTCAAAAATTATGGAACTGCATGTTTAACCTACAGTAACATTTTATTAGTTACCATTGTTCAACTACTTTCTCAATTTGCTGTAGATAATCAATTGCAGGTGAGCAATTCAATAGTAGCTTCTTTCACTGTTTTTAAATCTCTTATCAAAACTCGCCTTTTCACTTTGGCTTTTACACTTAGCAGGGCAGTGGGCTTTATCTTATTCTTTTAGTCTTTTAAACAAATTTTATTGTTTTGATTTTGTCATGATTTATTTAAGGATCAGACCCAAAATGCAGAGAACCACTCAGAAAGCAAGGCAAAGGTTTAAACTGGTTTATTGTGGTATGGGTGTGCAGGGAGGACCAACAAGGACAGGGCGCCACCTAGTGGTGGAGGGAGAGAAAAGCACAAACAACAAACCACACAAACTGGATTCCTGACAGATTTTTTGAATGTTAATTTTACTAATATCTTAGCTGTTTCGTCTTTTATCCGTTACGATTTAGGTTTTATTTATTTTTCTGTAGAGCACTGTGTTTAGCTTTGGTAGTTTTATAAGCACTTAAGAAATAAAATTGGATTGGTAGTTTTACTTTGACACTAGATGAAGATAACCAACTGAAGTGCAAAGTGAGACAGTGATGATAGAGGCAGATTTAAGTATGTCCATAAAAGGAAAATGAAAAACAATCCACTAGACTTTGTTTCCAAGTTTGAAGACATTTTGCTTACCATCCAGGAAGTTTTTTCAATTCAAAATGTCAGGAATAGCGTTGAGTTTGAGGTTTATACAGTAGCCCATCAGACAAGTATGGGGCATTGCAGGCTAACAAAACACGACCCCCATTCCAAAGGGGGTGGACCCCTTGGTCATTTTCTATTTGCATGTTTTCTAAACAAATACAATATTTTGATGGGCTACTGTAAAATACCACAAACTCAATGCTATTCCTGACATTTTCAAATACAGAAGCTGCCTGTATGGGAAGAGAAACATCTTTGAACTTGGAAACAAAGTCCAGTGAATTGTTTTTTTAATTTTCTTTTTTTTGGAATGACTATGACCTGGATGACTGAGAATCTTCACCAGATTAAGGTATCAGTGTTATGTATAGTTATTAACCGAGGCATAAATAGGTTTTATTGTTTAGGCGCCCAGGTGATGCAAAGGATATAAACAACCAGTCTGCAATTCCTAAAACAGCAAACAAAAATTGGGATATTGCTTTTCCACCAAATAAACAGATTAAACAGATACAGTACAACAGCAACCAAAAATTGGATTGTTGATTCATCCTCTGACATGGGAGCTGACTCAGAGCTTGTCTGCCTGGCTGTGTGTTTCCTGGACAGGTCCGCCTGTGGAGCTGGTTGACAGTTGCCTTTTGTATCTATGCTTCTTTTTCTGTCTGCTTCTGTCTCCTTGAACCCCAGTGGGCCTCAGCAGATGGCCGCTCACACTGAGCCTGGTTCTGCTGGAGGTTTTTTCCTGTTCAAAGGGAGTTTTTCCTCTCCACTCTCGCTACAAGCATGCTTAGTGTGAGGGATTGCCAAAGAGGTTTCCCTTAGATTGAAAATTTTGAAGCAATCTGAGTGTATGATCAGGTACAATTGTATCTATAAAGTGCCCTTAGATGATATGTTGTGAATTTGTCCTTTATAAATAAACTGAATTTAACTGTTGAGCTGTTTGTCCCTTATTTTATCTTTCTAGCTGACCCTTAACAGTTTCTTGAAATACAATAAATTGAATTAATTAGATCAGACTAAGACAAACTTGTATTTTATATACACAGAATGTATACAAAATGAAATTTCGATGCATACAGCTTTTAATCAGTAAATGAGCAGTTTAGTGGCCGAGAAGAAGTTTTCCATTTATTAAGTGCAGCAGTGATCAAAATCTAAACAGTGTAGGAGAAAAGGAAAAACAGTTTGAAGTCATGGTGCAAAAGGCATTGATATGGAAGGTTCAGAGCAGTGTAAAATAAATAATAGATATGGTGCAAAATGGGGCTAGAGACTGGAGCTTTCCAGCAGCCTGCCTGAAGCAGGAGGATACAGGAGGGAGGGGCCCTTTTACAGGTGACCTCAGGAAGTATGATATGGGGGTTAAAAACCTCAAACCCTGGATGAAATAGACCATTTTCCCCCAGAACCAGAGATCTCGTCAGAGAGGGGGGCCTGGCAGCACTGTATCCGAGCAGGAGGCCACTCGGGCGGATACAGGATGTTGGAAAAGGGCACCACTTAAAGATGCTCCCAGGAGAGAGCCCTCTGGCAGGCACCTTAAGGAGGTGTGAGTGGTGGATGAAAAACCTCAAAGCCTAATGAAATGCGCCATTTTCCCCCAAAACCAGAGAGCTGGTCAGAAAGGGGGGCCTGGCAGCGCTGTATCCAAGCAGGAGGCCTCTCAGGTGGATACAGGATGTTAGAAGGGGCACACCTAAAGGATGCTCCTAGGAGAGAGCCCTCTGGCAGGCAGCCTGGGGAGGTGTAATTGGTGGATGAAAAACCTCAAAGCCTGGAGGAAATGTGCCGTTTCCCCACAGGAACCAGTGATCTGTTCAGAGAGGAGAGCCTGGCAGTGCTGTATCCAATTAGGAGGCTCCTTAGGCGGATACAGCATGCTGGAAAAAAGTGCCCCAAAGTGATGCTGCTAGGAGAGATCCGTTTTGCAGGGGGCCTCAGGAGGTATGATATGGGGGTTAAATACATCAAACCCTGGATGAAATAGGCTGTTTTTCCACACAGAAACTGAGATCTTGTTAGAGAGCAGGAGCTGGCCGCCTGTGTGTCTGAGCAGCATTCCTCCTGCTCGGTCAGAGATGTCAGCATAGGAAAAAAACAGTCCAGTGCCTCACCAGGGGCACGGTCTGGGAAAATGACGAAGTATGGCGCGTCACTGGGGGCACTGATCATTGGGAAACTGACAGTTTTGCTGTGTAAGGGATAGGCCATGGGTGAAGGTAGCCCTTACCGCTGTTGGACCATTGTGGGATTTAGGCTCTTTCAGGATATTCTCTATTTCAGCAGGATAGTAGGAGAGTGGCTTTCGAAGACATCATCTGGGAAACGTAAAAACATAATCACTTTGTGATCTGGAAAAACGACACAGGGAACCCTACCCCTAACACTACCCGACCCCTAACGCTACCCATAACTCTAACACAAGAATTCCCAGAGATACGAGAATTTTCGTCAGCCTCCAGTCCCCCAACAGTACTTCACAACTCATGAATCCCTTTTCAGATGTAAATGCACCATTAGCGCTGTGGTGAGAGAACCATTCCACCTCCTTCAGTTTCGGTTTTAGCTCAAGCCTCTCTCTTAGAGAGTGTTTACCTGAGAGCAGGGGGGTGGGGGGGGGGGGGGGGGGAATCATATTTGTAATTAAATATTGCTAGGTCTTCATCATCAGTGTCGCCAACACCGGAATGATTTCAGCAGCACCACCAGCGCAACAATCAGACGATAACTGATCTGTACAATGAAAATAGCTGCATGAGCTGGAACACTGTAGAAAGCAAGAATATTTATACAATAATGACCATTTGCATTATAGGGGGCAAATATAACTCAAGCAACCTCTCCACTCCCTCCTCTACTGCGCAGAGGAGCGGAGCGGACAGACAGCGGTGTGACAATGCAGAAAAGTTGGCAATATATTCACAGGTTCAGCTATTACGAATTAATAACTCATCGGCGGATTATTTATTATTCAAAATAGACACCTCTTTACAACCACAGCAATGCAGACACTGAGCTACAACCATAGTTTCCTCCAAATGAGTCTCCTATCGTGCTGGGAGGATTACATTGAACCCTATGCAGAGCTCATTCCTCTGGAAGTTACAAAATAATCAGAGAGAAAAATTCAACAGCATCACCAAGGAGAGGTGGATTATTATCAAATTCATATAATGTGTATCTTATCTCATGTATTTCATACCACATTTATTGGATTCGAAAATAATACTTTTTTGAGGAATTCCCCAAAGCCTAAATGACAAATTGTATCTCTATTTTATGATCAGAATAAGTATAAAATGAGCAGATCATTGTAGTGCCTCCAAATTTGTAGGATACGTAGATGACCTCATCTGGATGTCAGGGTCCTGGTCTGATTGTTCCTGTTTTCCTTAGTTATCCATTTGTTGTCCTCTGCTGCCCTCTTGTGTCCTCCCTTCCTGTTTCTCTGTCCTGCCAAGCACCTGCTGCCAGTTTCCTTGTCAGCTCTCTCTCTGTCTCTGTCCCCTTTAAAAGCCCTCCCTGTTCAGTTCCTTTTTGCTGGATCTCCCTGGCTTCTGGTTTGGTTAATCCCTGATGTCTCCTTGGTTCTGGTACGTTTGTAATTTTCAGTTGAACTCTGATTCCTGCTATAAACAGTCTTAATTCACCTCTGCCTACTGGTCTCTGCGTCTGGGTCCTCCACACTAACAGTGATTCATGACAGTTGGTCTCATTTTCCCCTAGCTCCTTAGACTGCACTCTTCACACCTGCTCCCAATCTGCTTGTTAGTCCTCTCTTTGTTCAGTTGGTCATAAATACTCTCCTTGTGCAGTTCCTCAGTGCTGGTTCCTTGTCTAACTTTGTCCAACACCGTCTTACTATGTCTTACCTCATCATGATTGTTTTCCCCTGAAGGATCCATGGTTTCTGGTTTGTTTTACTTTTTTCTTGTTGGATTTTTTGGGTTCCTGCCTCAGTCCTTTGTTTACCTTTCATTAAATCTACAAAAACTCACCTCCCTGCCTCTGCATTTGGGTCTTCAAACCAAAACCAAACCCTGACACATATAAAAGCCAATAATTACACTTTAGATCATTGTAGTGCCACCAAACTAGTAGCACACATAGATAACCTCATCTAGTTCATACTACAGCTCTTACTTTCATAATATGTGCTAAACTCTATTTTTTTTTTAGATTTTCTCATTGTTATAATTAGCAGGCCAGGTGTGCAATCTCTGCAACAGGAACCACAGCACTGAGCTTTGCGTACATTGCACAAAGTATACCTATCAAATGCAGGAAATACTCATCTTGGGTTTGTGAAAACTGCTAAATGGGACAATTGTAGCTTCATATGTAGAACTTTTTCCTTGGGTGAATTAAACGTTACTTCAATACTGAAATCACACTGTCATTTTCTAAGCCTAAGTGCTGAATGACATGAAAATGACTTCCTACTTAGCTGGTAGGAGCTTCAGTGTGGCAGTCAATGATATGATGTCTGAGCGAGGAGATCTCCAGTATGGTGTTCCACAGGGCTCAGTCCTGGAACCACTTCTCTTCTTACTTTATCTCCTCCCTCTTGGCCAGATTATCCAGCAGCACAGTGATGTGGCATATCATCTTTTTGCTGATGACATACAGCTGTACTGCTCCTTTAAAACCTCAGAGGTCCACAAATTACACTCTCTGATGAACTGTCTGTCCTGGATTCAGCAGTGGTTAAATGACAACTATCTCGCACTGAATACTGATAAGACTGAGACACTCATTATTGCTACTGACAGTGCCATCCCTGACATTAAACAGCACCTGGGTGATCTATGTTCCTCAGCCAAATCCTGTCTATGCAATCTTGGAGTGATTTTCGATGAGGGGATGTCCCTTGCGCTACACTCAAAAAAACCTGATCAGTAACTGTTACTTCCATCTGCGCAATATCTCCAAGGTAAGGAAAATCATCTGACACGATGATTTGGAGAGAATCATCCATGCTTTTGTTTCTTCAAGACTGGATTACTGTAACAGCCTCTTTACCTGTCTGAGCAAGAAGGAGCTGGGTCGCCTACAACTTGTTCAGAACTCTGCTGCAAGACTCCTGGCCCGCACAAATAGGACAGCCCATGTTAATCCTCTCCTGAAATCCCTACATTGGCTTCCTGTTGTCTCCAGGATACATTTTAAAATCCTGGTCCTTACCTTCAGGGCCCTTCATGGACAGGCGCCTGGCTAAATGACAGGTCTGATCCAGCCGTACACTTCGGTCCGTAGCCTACGGTCTTCAGGTCAAAACCTGCTTATGGTTCCTCTGACCCGTTTTAAAACCCGAGAAGACCGGTCCTTTAAAGCGGTGGCAACCCGTCTCTGGAATGAACTCCCCCTGTCCCTGCGCTCTCTGGACTCAGTGGATATCTTTAAAAAGCAGCTAAAAACCCACCTGTTTTCACAAGCCTTCCAAAGCACATAGCTTATTGTTTTATTCACTTACTTATTTTAGCTTTTACTGCATTTTATCTGTTTTTACTTGTGTTGTTTATATGTTATCATGTGAAGCACTTTGTGACTTTGTCTGTGAAAAGTGCTATACAAATAAAGTTTACTTACTTACTTACTTACTAACTTATCAAGCCATTCCTGCAAAAAGGTCTGATGTTGCAGGGGCAGGTAATGAAAAGTGTTTGGAGCATGCTCTTGTTCTGATGCCAGTTTGTTTCAGCCTTTATCCAGTCTCCTGTAGAAGGGCTGGTCATATCACAGGTTATTAGCATTACAACAAGGACATTTAGCAAGGTAGAGTGAATACACAAACTTGTAGTGGGGAGGGGGTTTGCAGGAAAACTGAAATTCTCTTGGACTTCTACCCTTAACCCTACCCCTCACCCTAACCCAGAGAGGGGAAGCTATGTAGCAGTTTCCCTGGTATAACCGGGGCTAGGGTTAGAGAGGGGAGCTTTTCCAGCTTTTTTGCCTGATGCAGGAGGCTTTCTGCCTGGGCAGATCAGCGGGGGGAGGAGGCCTCTCTGGAGGTGTGGATCCAGGCTCCAGGCTGCTGGGGCGTCGCATGGAGGCTGCAGGGGGGCCTCGACAAGCCACCCTGCGGAGATGGTGGCCAAGCTCCGCAGTTTCCCTGGGACACCAAACTGTTAAACTTTATTGATAGCTGGCCATGAGACAGACACATCGCTGATGACACAGTGCTGTGATGACTCCTAAATTAACTTAAAATCCTGAAACCTGATGAAGGAATATGTTCGATTTTATTACCGGTATCCTGGTGCCTGCAGTTTAAATTATTTAGATGAAAAACACCTGCCAGCTGCCGCGGTGCACCTGGAGGAGACCCGGCCCAGAGGCTGCTGTTGAAGGGATTTCTACTGTCGGCGCACCGCTGGTATGTGGGGGTCTGAGCGCCTCCGACAGAAATAGTATAGGCAGGATAATAATCTGGATGAACTGACTGCAATTATGAAGTTTTCAGGTGGACTTTCTCACTTAAAAACATATTAAAACTACTTTGTTCCCACTGATCACAGCAAATATAGCTGCAAGATTGAGATTATTTAGATGAAAAACACCTGCCAGCCGCTGCGGTGAAACCGGAGGAGACCCGGCCCAGAGGCTGCTGTTGAATTAAGTTTTCGGGTAGAAAAATGGAGCGGGAGCAAAACTGAGTATGTTTGTGCTGTATTCAAGTATTTATTACAAAGTATTAATCAAACCCATCAAAGTCATCATCCTCTGTTTCTGAATTAAACAGCTGCACTAATTCAGACATGCCTATTTCCCCTTCTTGGCTGTCAGAGTCACTTTCCGTGCAGCGCGGCTCCTCAGAAATAATGCCGGCTTTTGCAAAAGCTGGAACAACAGAGCCAGCAGACACGTTAGTCCAAGCATCAACAATCCATCCGCAAACGGTGGTGTAACTTGCCCGGCGCTGCCTTCCACTTTTCATGAAACTGTGGTCTCCGTCGGTCATCCATCGCTCCCACGCCGCTCGCAGCCTTACTTTGAACGGCCGGTTCACACCGATGTCGAGCGGTGGAAGTTCCTTTGTCAGACCCCCAGATTAACGGCGAGCACAGCGTTTATTTTTTTTCACCATGTTTTTCACATCAGCTGTGAGGTGAGCACGCATGGAGTCACAGATTAAAAGCGATGGTGATGCGTGGAAAAAACCACCTGGTCTCCTTACATACACCTGCCTCAGCCACGCTTTCATCATCTCCTCATCCATCCAGCCCTTTCATTTGCCTTAATATCATTAGTCATCAGAGCGCTGTGTCTGTCTCGCTGTCAGCTCCCAGATCAGCTTCTCTGATTCGTTGATGCGGCGCTTCCAGCAGCAAAACTTCAATTTTTCCATCTCGAGCAGCAGCAGTGCGTTGGCGGCGCGCCAGATGCTTAAACGCTCCCGAAGCGCTGCGCCTGCTGCTCAAAACGCGCTGCGGGACCTTTTGCTGCGCCTGTATGCGCGTCAACCATTGACTTTGCATGTAAACTCGCTGCTTCTGCTGCACCTGCTGCGTCCGGTTCACAGCGAGCACAGCATTAATTTCTTTCACCATGTTTTTCACATCAGCTGTGAGATGGGCACGCATGGAGTCAGATTAACAGCGATTCACTTCCCTCAGCCACTCTTTCATCATCTCCTCAATGAGGTGGTCTCAAAAGTCGCAGTTGCAACACACATAGGGCGCACCGCACCAAAGGGCGCACCGCAAATTTTGAGGGAAAAAAAAGACGTTTATGTGCGCCTTATAGTCGTGAAAATACGGTACTTCATTGTATTAAGATTAAGTAGCTGTCACCTACAAAGCTCTAACACCAGTGAGGCAGTTGAGACTTCCACTGATATCCTAGCTTTAATTTTATTTGGTGGTTGGTTGCTAAGTTACAGGTCATGTGTTGAATAAAGATAACTTTCATTTCCTGCCACCAGTGATAATTTCACCAGGATGATGACGAAAATATTTCGTCAACACACCTTTTTCCTGTGATGATGATGAGATGGTGATGCACAAAAATTGTTTCCAGAAAATAAAAATATGACTAGAATAAAAAATGTTTTTCCTTAATGAGACTAAGACCAGACGAAATTTACGAGCCATTGAGGAATGGACATTAAGAAATGTAATTGTTTACAATTAATTTGTAATTGTTAATATAAGTGTTTCAAGCGACATCTGAGGTGCCAACATGCTGCCATATGGAAGAAGGTAAGGAACAGGTGGGCATGTAGTAGTAGTACCGTGTGTGTGTGTGCGCGCACCTGCATGCATATGGATATCTGTGGCTTCCTGTGCCTTTATCTGTCTTTTGATCTGTCATGGAAGAAAGATGTTCTACTGATACACTGGATATTAATCGTTTAAATTTCTTCCATTCAACTAGATACCTGAAACTGTGACACCACAGCCAAATCAGCCGTTTGGGAAGGACGGGACTTCTGTTGCACAGATGTTGGGAGCAACCCCACTGTACAAACCGATGCCAAAGATCACAAAGCACTGGAGAACTCAATGGCAAAGTGGACTGGGCGTTCTGGCCTGCCTGCAAGGACCATTTAGGAAGAAAACTTTGTGGATATGATGAAACAAGCTGACAAAAAGTTCAATGTGTACAGTGTGATATCTGTTAAAATGAGAATCAGTGTGTGAAGTTTTATTCTGTACAGTGTGATATTTATGTTAAAAAAGAGAAGTGGCGAAGTTCTTTTATTTACAATGTTGTCTAAAATGACAAAGATTATAAAAATTAGTAAAATTTGACTAAGACTAAAATTGAATTTCATCATTTAGACCAAGACTTAATTGGGAAGGCAATGACTAAGACAAAATTTTAAAAAAGCTAACGAAATTAACATTGCCTGCCACCTCCTTTGGCTCCCAGCCAGCCAGCTTTTCCTGAGTCAGAGCCCCTCAGCGGGCGAGTTCCCAAGTGAGAGCCCCTCAGCTGGTCAGTTCCCAGATCAGAACCCTTTAGCGGATCAGTTCCCGGGTCAGAGCCCATTAGGGGGCCAGTTCCCAAGACAGAGTCCATTAGCTGGCCAGTTCCCGAGCCTTAGCCCATTAGTGGGCTAGTTCCCAAACAACAGCCTATTAGCGGGCCAGTCCCAAAGCCAGAGCCCATTAGAGGGCCAGCCCTTCCTTCTCCTCAGTTAACACCCCTCAGTGTCCTAGACACTCACCCAGTTCCAACCAGTGTCCTAGCTTCCAGGTAAGACCCTGTTTGCATCTCCATTCCCTGTCAGACCCCATTAGCATCTCCACTTCCCAGTCAGACCCAGTTAGCGTCTCCACTCCCCAGTCAGAATCTGCTGGCGCTTCTCCTCACTCATTTCCCTTTAGTGTTCCACCACAGTTAGCACCTTTTTATGAGCAAGTTCTGTGCCATCCAGAGATACCTGAGCCCCAGGAATGTTTTAATGATGAAACTGAGGACTGTGACAGCTCCAAGTTGGTGAAACCTCCAAGAGGCTCCAGGCCTCCAAGGCCCCTCAGCGAGAGCTTCACACCTGCAAGACCCCTCATGGGGTGTTCCATGCCTGCAAGGTTTCTCAGTGGTTGCTGCACACCTCTTCTTTTTACTCAAGCTGCCCCTCCAAGGTTCCTGAGCTACAGTGGGCAGCCACCTCCAAAGTTCGGAGCCGCAGTGGGCGGCCCCCTCCAAGGTTCTGAGCCTCAGTGGGCGGCCCCCAAGTTTCTTGTGCTGCATTGGGTGGCACCCAACGTTCCTGTGTGGCAGTGGGCAGCCCCAAAGTTCCTGTGTGGCCATAGGCAGCCCCAAAGATTTCTGTTGCAGATATGCCTTCCTCAAAGGTTCCTGCTGCAGAGACGCTATCCCCCAGAGGTCCTCCTTCATTGCTGGCCTCACGGCTGTCCTCCACATGTCCTTGTAATCGTCGTCCTCTGGAGATCCTCCGTTGCTGGCCTCGTGGCTGTCCTACGGAGATGCTCCTTTGTCGCCCTCCTCCGGAGGTCCTCCTTTGTCCATCTCATTGCCCTCCTCCACGTATCTTTCTCATCGTCGTCCTCCAGTGGTCCTCCTTCGTCGTCGGTGTCACGGCTGCCTTCCTGCAACTCTGCTTCTTAGTTGCCCCCCTTTAATGGTTGTTTTGGACTGTGGTTTTGGTTTTTGTTTCTTGCCCTCCTTCCAGGGCCCCTGTCTGCCCACCCTGTGTTGGTTTGTTTTTTGTTTGGACTCTGGTTTTATGTTTAGAAATTTCCAGGACCTGAAAATTTAAATTTTGAGTAAAGTCAGTAAAATATTATATTTGTATTTTTTACTCACTCTTAAAATGTATACAGTATGTTGATCACCTTTAAGTCTTTAAAATTTGTACCAATGGGTTATGGAAAATTATATAAATTGATTATCAATTTTGGCCTAACTGTGAGAACCCTGAAAATGTGGCATGATGACAATAGTTGATCACCCGATAACAAAATATGTTGACTTTTCAAGATGAACAACAAGGCCCTATTTCACCACTCAACCAAGTGGATGAGCCCAAAAAAAAAACATAATTGATGACATAGGTTAGTAATAATTTTATTTTTTTTAATGAATATTGAAACAATTGGGTCTCTTTTGATCTTACCAAAAACATTTTTGACAATGATAATCATAAAGAGACTTTTATTACTTAAATTTGGAATCTTAAAAGATAGGGTAAGGCTTTTTTATACACAAGCTACATGTAGGCATGCTGCGGCAGAAACCAAGCAAAATAACTGAAAATCTTTTTAATTTTTACAGATATATCAACAGCCAAGGACAGAGTCAATCAAATGAGTGTGACTGAGTAAAACTCCAACTTGTTAAGACCAGAAAACCAAGCCAAGACTTTCAATTTCCCTGCCAGGGAATTTAAAGATGGGGATAGGGTGACCAAAAGAAAATGCAAGCTGGACTGGATTTAACAGTATGATTTCTTATTGTACTCTGCACAGCAAGATGGGGTGTACTGCTTGGCATGCATTCTATTTCCTGTTCAAAGACAGAGCTGGACGTCCAGGATTCTGATAGAGCTGCCATTTGGTAACCAGAGAAATTTGAATGAACATGTGACAGCTCACATGCAACTGCATTACCACCAGAGTTCTGATGCTTAGTTCCATGCATTTGTAAATGTAATGCATACACTGTGATTTTTTTCAGTTGTTGCACGCAGCCACAGCTCATACTGTACGACAAATCCACAAGTTAAATTAGAAGGAGAGGGAGTATGAAAAATAGGTTTTACTTCTTCATACCCCTTTTCAGACAATTTACATTAATCAATGTCATTTCTCTGGCTGTACAGGTGCTGGTCATAAAATTAGAATATCATGAAAAAGTAGATTGATTTCAGTAATTCCATTTAAAAAGTGAAACTTGTATATTATATTCATACATTACATACAAACTCATATATTTCAGATGTTTATTTTGTTTAATTTTGATGATTACAAATGACAACAAATGAAAATCTCAAATTCATCATATCAGAAAATTTGAATATTACTGAAGACCAATAAAAACAAAGGATTTATAGAAATGTTGGCCAACTGAAAAGTATGAACATGAAAAGTATGAGCATGTACAGCACTCAGTATTTAGTTGGGCCTCCTTTGGCCTGTATTACTGCAGCAATGCGGCGTGGCATGGAGTCGATCAGTCTGTGGCACTGCTCAGGTGTTATGATAGCCCAGGTTGCTCTAATAGTGGCTTTTAGCTCTTCTGAATTGTTGGGTCTGGTGTATTGCATCTTCTTCTTCACAATACCCCATAGATTTTCTATGGGGTTAAGGTCAGGAGAGTTTGCTGGCCAATTAAGAACAGGGATACCATGGTCCTTCAACCAGGTACTGGTAGCTTTGGCACTGTGTGCAGGTGCCAAGTCCTGTTGGAAAATGAAATCTGCATCTCCAAAAAGTTGGTCAGCTGCAGGAAGCATGAAGTGCTCTAAAACTTCCTGGTATGTGGCTGCGTTGACCCTGGACCTCAGAAAACACAATGGACCAACACCAGCAGATGACATGGCACCCCAAACCATCACTGACTGTGGAAACTTTACACTGGACTTCAAGCAACGTGGATGAAGTGCCTCTCTTCTTTTCCTCCAGACTCTGGGACCTTGATTTCCAAAGGAAATGCAAAATTTACTTTCATCAGAGAACATGACTTTGGACCACTCACCAGCAGTCCAGTCCTGTTTCTCTTTAGCCCAGGCAAGACGCTTCTGACGCTGTCTGTGGTTCAAGAGTGGCTTGACACAAGGAATGCGACAGCAGAAACCCATGTCTTTCATACGTCTGTGTGTGGTGGTTCTTGAAGCACTCACTCCAGCTGCAGTCCACTCTTTGTGAATCTCCCCCACATTTTTGAATGGGTTTTGTTTCACAATCCTCTCCAGGGTGCGGTTATCTCTCTTGCTTGTACACTTTTTTCGACCACATCTTTTCCTTCCCTTCGCCTCTCTATTAATGTGCTTGGACACTGAGCTCTGTGAACAGCCAGCCTCTTTAGCGATGACCTTTTGTGTCTTGCCCTCCTTGTGCAAGGTGTCGATGGTCGTCTTTTGCACAACTGTCAAGTCAGCAGTCTTCCCCATGATTGTGTAGCCTATAGAACTAGACTGAAAGACCATTTAAAGGCTTTTGCAGGTGGTTTGAGTTAATTAGCTGATTAGAGTGTGGCACCAGGGGCCATCAATTTTGAACCTTTTCACAATATTCTAATTTTCTGATATGATGAATTTGAGATTTTCATTTGTTGTCATTTGTAATCATCAAAATTAAACAAAATAAACATCTGAAATATATGAGTTTGTATGTAATGTATGAATATAATATACAAGTTTCACTTTTTAAATGGAATTACTGAAATCAATCTACTTTTTCATGATATTCTAATTTTATGACCAGCACCTGTATATCCTGACAGTTTATTTGGTGAAGGGTTGTGTTTCTATTTATGTTAAGGTGAAATTAGTTAGTATGGAAATTGGAGTTTGGTTCACGTTAGCTAGCCTCTTTTGTGTGTATTTGGTTGATTCATTTATAGTTGTTTGTCAAATTGTCTGAAATAAATTCCTATTTATTCATTCAATCCTTTAGTCTTAGGGTTAGAGCATAAAAAGGTTAAAATTTACTGAAAATCAATGGAGGTCAACTAATGGTCCTCCTACATGTTTCATGACATGAAGGGTTGATTGTGTATCAAAAGCATCACATTCTAATGTGCTTCAAGATACAGTATATCTTGTCTGTTCTGTCATTCTGTGAGTATGGGTGATTCACACTCTTTAAAAAGGTAAATTATTCTCTGACAGAATTAACTGCTATCAGAATCTTCTTAATTTTGGTTTAATCAGATTTCTTCACTCTGCTGGTTTGCAGGTTTAAAATATAGTGTTGTCAAGAGCTGGCTTTGTCAGCAGGCGACAGCAATCTGCCTGGGGCGACATCTGCTGGACAGGGAACAAAATTGCAGAATAAAAAACCATGAATATTTTCATGTATTCATGTATGTATTATTAAAACAAATACTTTTGCTGCTAGGACTTTCAGTAGAGTTAGATTTTGAACAAGATTAGGGATATTATTGAGGTTTTTGTGTTTTAGATTGCCTCTTTGTGGAAATAGTCCCCAATCTTTTCCAGCTTAGCACAAACCTAGACTGAACCCAGCATGGTAAGATAAGAGGTCCAAGCAGCTCTGCTGACTTCCAGGCTGAAAGTTAAGATGATTCTCCCGGTGTGTTAGACCAACATGAAAAAAGCCATATTCCGCAGATTCCACTGCTGGGAGAGATGGGTTGAACCTAAAGCTGCTTTAATATGATGTCAAATTCTAACATTAAATATCATAAAAGACATTAATACAGGAATGTTGCTACAAGCAGGAATCCTCTCAGCTAGTTTTGACCTCTCAGGTACTACAGTAGAAACTCCATTCCATCCTTCATATCAGACTAAATACTCTTAACATCTGGGTTCTTTCAGTCACTTCTGCATAACGTTCTGCTGGCTCAGTATCATTCCAAGCTCTACAGCTTCTCCCTGTTGGGTCCACATTCTGCCAGGTATCAAATCAACAGGGGACAGACAGAAAACAGGTCAGACAGAATAAATCCATCCAGATAAAAAAGAGTTTCTATAATACTCTAGAACTTGGTGTTCCTTAGGGCATATATACATATGCAGGTATTGGTACCATCTGTACAACTCAGACTGATTAGACAGTGACTGGCCAATCAGAAAAGAGATTCTTTGGTCTTGTTTAGAGTTCTAAGGATACTGAGACCTCAACTGAACATCTGGTTCGATGAGCAGTAAAACTCTACACCAAAAAGATTTGATGAATAGAACTTTCTTTCAGGAAGCCATAAAAACTGAAATAAAAAATGAAAGTCAGTCAGAGCTGGATCAGAATCACTGAGCTGATTACTCTCTTTTAAAATCCATTATCCTGCTGGCTGCTGTGTTTTGGGCCGACCCAAAAGCCACGAGGTTCTGGTTTTTAGAGTTGTTCGTCTAGTCTGGGAAACTCATCCAGGTAAAGCTGCAGTTTAAGCTGTAATTAGGAACTAGCGAAGTCAGTCACCCTAACCATAACATCAGCAATACTTGTTCCTATGACAACCTGAGAAATGATAACTTGACCTTGCTACTTCGACCTGAGCTAAGGCTAGCTCAGCTTGTCATTATGACAACCTGATAAATGCTAACTGACTTTTGACTTCAACCTCAGCTATTTGCCAGCTCAGCTTGTTACTATGATAACCAAAGAAATGTTAATGGACCATGTTACTATGATAACTTCAGAATTGCTAACTGAACTTGTTACTTTTACCTGAGCTAATGCTAGCTCAGCTTGCTACTATGACAACCTGATCTAATGCGGGGACTCACTAGCAGGTCAGAGTAGACCACCTGAGGGATGGGGTGGTCCTAGAACAGGATAAGGCCCAGCAGGCAGCCATGGTCCTCCAAGATGGCTATGCAGTTCATGGGGTCCACTCTCAGGTCTCACAGCTAGTTCACCACAAGCATAAAGATTATGGATTTAGAATGTGACTGTTTTTGGGTGGGACAAAATTTCCTCTTTGGTTCTGCCAGGAATCACTGATCCATTTTAAGTTCCAAGCCCAAAGTTACCCACTAAACCTCCATTTCTAGATGGTTCTGTTCTCCAACCACTGCCCTCATTGTGAAGACCAGTTGGACTTCAGATCAAACAGATCCATGGCCCTCACTCTGTACACACATACTGTTAAGGTTCTGAAATAACCATCTCAGGGTTCTATTCACCAGTCTACCCAGTTTCAGCACCACCTCACTGGTACCGACGGACCCATTTTACATGAACAAAGAAAAGACGGGTTTCAGACAGAACTATTGACAAGCTGCACACTTAGGAAGAAGAGGATAAAGGGTTACCATGGTCCAGTCGGAATAAGAAGAAACAACCGAAAAAAACAGAGTCTAGTTAGAACCTGACAGGACCTGGACAGAACAAAACACACAGTTTTGGTCTGGATCCAACATGGAGCAACATTAAGGATTACTTGGAAACCAGACTTGAAAATGGGCCTGAACAGCTGATCTGGACTGGGACAGATAAGAGGAATAATTAAGGTGTTGGAGCAAGAAGATAGTTAGCAGTATAGAAAGAAGAATGTTTGGAGTGGAGAAAGAAGAATGTTAGGGGCAGAGAAAAAATTGTGCTTTGGGCAGAGGAAGACGAATTTTAGAGGAGGAGCAAGAATAATAGGGTCAAAAAAGAAGAATATTACGGGCAGAGAAAGAAGTATGTTGGGGGCAGAGACTAAGATGTTCGGGGCGAGCAAGAGTAATGTTAAGGGTATAGAAAGAACAATGTTGGGTAGGAAAAAGAAGAATGTTAGGGGCAGAGAAAAACATTAATGCTAGGTGCTTTGTGTCCGATTCTGGAAAACTGAGAAGATTTTTATTTGTTTTTACTTTTTTACCTGTCTAGATTCGCGGACAGATGGACCCAGTATTCAGGAGAGACAGTCAGTAGGAAAGTTCAAAAGGTTTATTAAAATAAAAACAAAACAAAAGCGGAGCTGTGGCTCACGGACACTGCAGGAGGGGGGGTGGGGTGTGTGTGTGTGTGTGTGTGTGTGTGTGTGTGTGTGTGTGGGCCAATGTGGGATTCAGAAAAAGATGGAAATGTCTGAAAGGTCGGACACAGGCGAGAGCGTATCAGGAGATGGAGGAGGACACCAACAAGACCTCCCTCATCCTTGGCCCTATCTCAAGGAATTTTTCGAAATAGTCGAAAAGTTTAGCTTTCAGTTAATATAGTGGCATCTGGATGTTTTTTTAAAGGTTAAAATATACTTTTATACTTTATGTAGTTTTTGAAGGAAAATGTTTTTGTTGGGATCTGGAGTCGTTCCACCTTTCCCCAGCAGAGTGCGCCATGGGTTCTCTGGGCTGGAGCTCACCAGCACACCTGGAGCTCGTCAGCCCATTAGAGGACCCCTCTACTTAAGCAGATGCCAGACCTTTCTTCGACGCCGCAGTGTTAGCTAAGTTTGGTTAGCGAATCTGAGCCTCCTTGTTTTTGAATTTTGTCCCCTAGAGAAAACTTAATTTTAACCAGCCTTTGTCTTGTCGCTCCTAGGAAAACCTGTCTCTCGTGTGAAGCTCTGGGAGAGCTTAACCTGCATCTGCCTGCCTGCCCTAGAGAGCCTAACCTGAAGATCTCACTTTGGAATCCACCTGCTGCTCTCGGAAGGAGAGCTAACCCCTCAATCCAAGGTCTGATCCAACAGTCAGAAGTTAGACGCTGCACCTGCTGAGCACTCTGTCAAGCCAACAGTCTCTGGACCCAACCGGTTCCCCCCCTCTGAGAAAAAAGCCAGAAACTCTCCAAGGTATAGTCTGCAACAATCTGAAAACTAAACGCTTCCTACCCACCTGGTTAACCAAACTGTTATCTCTGCAGACGCCTGAGAATCCAGCCCGGACCTGTTTCCTGAACACAGTCTTATTTTTGTGCAAACATTTAATAAACTCTGTTAAACTTTTCATCCGTCTCCTGGTAGTGTTCTGCATGTGGGTTTGATTCATAACCGATCATGACAGAACACTGCGGCCAAACACAAAGCCCAGCAGATCACCTCCGGAGGAGGCTTGAGGAGCAGGACGCTCAAATCCTTGGACATGCCCACACCATCCGAGAGTTACACAACAAACTTGAATATCAGAACCAAGTCTTGCAGAATTTCGCTGGCTACATGGGAAATGCTAATGCTACGCCTGCAGACCGTCCTGTTCCGGAACCACTTCCACCTCTAGGGTCACCATCCGTGACGTCATTTCCTGAGTTCCGTCCGAGTCTCCCTGAAGGATTTTCAGGTAACCAAAAGGAGTTTAAGGGTTTTTTGTTCCAGTGTCGTTTGCTTTTTGAACACTCCCCTGGCAGTTTTCCTAACGATAGGAAAAAGATTTCCTTTATTCTGTCCCAACTAACTGGTCGAGCCCTGGAATGGGCAAGATTTTCTTCTGAGTCCAGTTTTCGTTGTACAATTTCTGAATTTTTATCTGAGTTTTCTCAAGTCTTTAACCATGACTCAGATAAGACAATTGACTCTCGTGCCTTACTAAATCTCAAACAAGGAAATTCTACTGTTGCTGAGTTCTCCATTGACTTCCGGGTTAAGGCTGCAGCTTCCGGTTGGAACGAATGCGCACTTAAGAGTGCTTACTTTAAGGCTCTTAACGATAATATTAAGGATGAACTCGCCACATTAGACGAACCAGCTAGTTTGGAGGATTTAATACGTCTGACCATCAGGTTAGATAACAGACTTCGTGCCAGAAGTCATTCTAGGTTGAGAAATCTGAGTTCTGCTGCTTCTACTCCTGCATTAAGAAATGCTTCTGTTTCCCCAGACCCCATTACCAAGCCCAGAGCTAAGAACCAGTCTCTTCTAGCGCCTGTCCAGGTCTCTCACTATTCTCCATCTGATGGAACTGAGACCGAACCCATGCAGATTGGACACACCAGATTGTCCCCTGAGCAGCGGCGTAGGAAGCGGGGGGACGGGGAGGACATGTCCCCCCCAATATAAAAGCCAGGTGGATATGTCCCCTCCAAAAAATTGTACCGCAAAATATTAGATTTTGACTTTTTTTTAAATAGCGTGCTTTTATTTTGAAGGCGCAGCATAGCGTTACGTCACTGTACTCCCCCTCCCCTCTCTGAACTGTTGAGCGTTTGAGCTCTCAGAAGAGAGGGAATCAGCGACACAGAAGTCAGAAACTTTTGAATGAGGTAAATGGTCTGTCGGGAATGCTGCTATGAATATTGCCTATTTATAACGTCTTGTTGTCAGTTCACTTTCATATATAGAAACTGAATATTTTTGGGTTTAGTCATCTTAGTCTTGTACAGAAGAGGATTAGGGCCACTGGAAAAAAAAAAGTTAACTGATTTAAAAAAAAAAAATCAGTTTAACATGGGGAAAAAGTCAGAATTCTGACTTTTTTCTCAGAATTCCGACTTTAATCTCATAATTCTGACTTTTTTCTCAAAATTCTGACTTTAATCTCAGAATTCTGACAGATAACAAACATGTTAGCATCAAGCCATAGCCATGTCTGTTTTAGAGACTAGCTCTCTTGTTTTAATGACCTTCTGCTCCTCCATTAATGAGGAGGCACGTAAAAAGTTTCCTAATTCTGTAATTTTCCACCAATGTGTCACTGGCCACCTCAAACAGCTCACATCTTTGTCAGTGAAGCTGAATGCTCCACATCTCTACCTTCATGGTGCCCATCTACATTAAGATCCAAAATTCTGAATTAAAGTCAGAATTCATATTAAACTGAAATAAAATTTAAAAATATCTTTTTTTTTTTTTTTTCAGTGGCCCTAATCCTCTTCCATAGTCTTGGGATGATCACTCATCCAATATTTAACTGCTAACTTTCTCGTTTGCTACGCTAGCCAAAATGTTTTTTTGTTTTTTTTATATCTCATTTCAGTACAATGCCACCACCAACTAAAAGGCTGAAACAGCAGCAGGACTTACTCAGCTTTTTTAAAAAGAGAAACGTCAGTGTGAGTAACAGTCACATAACACAAGGGCAACACCTGTGTTGCCCTTGTGTGCCCTTTACGAGGATTTTTTATTTTTTGCGTGGTTTTGTTTCGCCGAAATGGACAGCTGTTATACCTGCCGTGCTCCTGATTGTTAGTTAAAACCACAGGGAGATTTAATTTTAATTCTTAGCAGCGGCAGCCGCATTGGTTGTGCAGCGAACTGCTGCACAACCACTAATTAACCAACTAATTAACTTCTGCATCTTTATTTCCTCAAATAAACCGCTGGCTCCTCTTTTTATACTATAAACAGATTAACATTGACAACTCTGTAGTTTTCTCTGTTCTGTACTGCAAACTGGAATTAAAGGCGCCATTTCTACCAAAGGTCTGGACAGACTGGCAACCTGTCTAGGGTGTAACTCGCACCAGCACCTCCCGACCCAACTAAGGGACAGGGTGTACAGAAAATGGAAGGATAGATGGATTTCTACCAAAGGTTTAGAATGCGTTTTTGAACCAGATGCTTCAAAGCGCCCTGTCCATAATTCTTCAACACACTGTCAGCTCCCTGTCAGAAAGACTTTAGTTCAGAGTCCATGAGATAATACTCTGAAAGGATTTTAATCGATTGATTTTATTTGCCTCTGCGATTAACTCTGTGCGTAAAGTCTGTAATGTGAAAAATAAAATGTTTAGTTTTATTTAAAATTGGCCATGTTAGGCTCAAGAGCTGTACCTCATTTCTGAAACCATCTCATATGTTTAGGAGCAACAATGCAGGGACAGCACAAAGGAAACAGGAAAAGGAGAGGATAGTGCAGCTGGGCTAGAGGCAGGAAGTCCGAGTGAGGGAGATACAGGAGTGGAGCAACAGGTAAAATAGAGTAACTCATACCAGTAGATACTTCATGAGAGTCCACAAAAAAAGTTGAAAAATTTAATCTTTTGCTTGTAGTAACTGTAGTTCAGTGGCATTGAGTGACATTGTAACTTTTCCTTATAGGGAGTTCAGACTATGGACACACAGCTGAGAGACTCTGAAGTCAGTGGACAGAGAACAGAGCAAAATCAGCCACATCCAAAATTCATAGACCCTCAAGTTCTAGCCAACAGAACTTTACATTTCCAAAAAAAGTGGTACAAGGAATTTCCCTGGCTACATTATGATGCATTGAAAAAGGGCATTTTGTGTTTTTACTGCATGGCAATTTACCAGGACAAACTCACACCATTTGGTGCAAAATCCGAACCCGCCTTTATCACTTCTGGATTTAAAAATTGGAAAAAAGCATTCCAAAAATTTAAAGCACATGAAAATAGTCACACACATCGTCATGCTGTTTCTGTGACTACACAAGAAAGTCATCCTATAAATGCCCAATTATCCAGTGCTTTGGCAACTCAGCAAGGTGACAATAGGCACTGTCTGGAGAAAATTGTGAGCTCCATAAAATATTTGGCACGGCAGGGACAAGCTTTGAGAGGGCATGACGATGATGACAGCAATTTGTATCAACTGTTGAAAAATCTGGCAGAAGATGATGCCCTTTTGGCTAAGTGGTTGCTGAGGTCTCAGAAAGACTACCTAAGTCCACAGATACAGAATGAAATCTTGTGTTCTATGAGCAATAGTATTGTCAGTGAAATAGCAGATACAATCAGAAACCTACCAATTTTTGAGTTTGCAATTATTATGGATGGAACACAGGACATTTCTGGGAAAGAACAAGAAAGCATTTGTCTGCGTTACATTGACAGTGACATGAAGCCCCATGAAGACTTTATTGGCTTGTACTCAGTTTCTGAAACAACAGGAAAAAGCCTTGCTGCTGTTGTTAAAGATGTGCTGCTCAGATTAAACTTACCAATGCATGGTTTACGAGGTCAAACTTATGATGGAGCAGCCAATATGTCTGGGAAGCATGCAGGTGCACAGGCACTGATAAAGCAAGAGCAGCCACTAGCACTTTTTGTTCATTGTGGAGCACACTGCACTAATTTAATTGCACAGAAAGCTTGCTTAGCCTCAGTTCTGATCAGAGACGCATTGGATTGGGTGAACCAGCTTGGAGTTCTTTTCTCTCAGTCAGGGAAGTTTAAGGCCATCCATGCAGCAACAGCACATACAGAGAATCCATCGTGCACTGCAATAAAACCCCTCTGCCCCACAAGATGGGCAGTACGGAGCAAAGCAATCAGAGATGTTTTGTCACAGTATGGGTCAGTGCTGGCTAGCTTGCAGGAGATGGCTTCTGGTGCCTCAAACACAGCATCCACTGCTAATGGACTGCTGGGGCAGTTTAGGAAAGGTAAAACAGTTTTGGGTCTCATCCTTGCCTCACCTGTGATTGATGAGCTTGAATGCCTGAGCATCTCTTTCCAGAAGAGAACTGAAACCATTCCTGGAATGAGGACTGCTGTGAAAGTTGTTCAGACTTCACTTAAGGCTAAAAGAAATCAAGAAAGTTTCAACACTCTGTTTGAAAAGGCGATGGCTGAGGTTCAGTCTTTGGGTGTTAAACCCATCACAGTTACACAGCGAAGGCCACCACCAAAACGCTTCACTGAAGGAGCTAAGACACCTCAACCTGAATGTGCCAAGGACCACTACAGAGGTGAATTCTTTAAAGTATTGGATGTTGTAGATGCACAGCTCACTGGGCTATTTAACCAGGATGACTTGCTGACTTTGCAAAAGTTGGAAGAGACACTTCTCAGTGGAACGATTGATGCTGCAGTCATTGGGAAATACCCAGAGTTGAATAGAGAGTTACTTTCAGTGCAACTTTCTATGTTTAGACTGAACTACTCATTTAGCAACAGCGCAGAAGCTGCAGGGATCATCGGTGGACTGCCTGGAGAGGTTCGTAGACTTTTTGGGCAAGTGGAAACTCTGGTCAGGTTGCTTTTGGTAGTCCCAGTTTCCTCCTCTGAGGCAGAGAGAAGTTTCAGTGCGCTTCGAAGACTGAAAACGTGGCTCCGGTCTACAATGACTCAAAACAGGCTTAATCATGTTGCTGTCTGTCATGTACATAAAGATAAACTTGATTTACTGGACAAGAAGTCAATTTGCAAGCAATTTGTGGCTGCAAATGAAAGACGGAAAAAACATTTTGGCTCTTTTGCCTAAGCCAGTGTTTGCCATCCTTTTATGTGTCCGCCACATTTTTGGCGACTTAAAAACCCATGGCTGTAAAGTGCAATTGTTCAGAAGCACAGAGGTGTTGATCTCTACCGAGGGTTATGTAGCCTATAAACAAATGAAACAAAATAAAATCAACAATGCTTCGTAAACTGAATATCTCTTTGCTAACTGCTTTTCCAACAGTTAAAGCTCACTGTAGTCAGTGAGATAAAAAGCTTGTCTATTAAATGTGTATTTATTGTTGGTAAATATTTCTTCATTTTTGATTTGGTTTAGTTAGTCATACTGTTCAACAAACTGAATAAGCATATTTTGATTGTATTTTCTTGTTTTACTTAATGTTAAAAGTGTGAATAATTTGTTCACTACATTATCTGTGAGGGCTCTTTCATCTCAGAATTTGTTTAATCAAAGAGATGGTTCTATGGTCAGTCAACCTATATAAATTAATTTTTGACCAGTATTGCAAGTTTTACAAAATAAAACATATCAAACTTTGCACTTGTGTGGCCTACTGAATTGTTTTTAATCCAACTGAAATATTTGATTTTCTAGTGCGTATGCAGACACTAAATATGCCAAGGGCTGAAGCCCTTGAAAGACATCTCCCTTTGCTTAATAAAAGACTCCAGTCATTTTGTTTGGTGATATGCTCACATCTTATGAACAAATGCATTATGTAAATTTTAAATGCATTATTTTTGCAAGACACATTTATAAAGGAATAAAGTAAAAGATTAAATAGCCTTTTTTTAAGTAGCATACTTAAGATATGTTTCTGTTGAATATTTACGAATGTCAGATTTCCGACATGTGTCCCCCCCAATTGTAAACATATTCCTATGCCCTTGCCCTGAGGAGAGGCAACGGAGATTTCAGGCTAAACTGTGTCTATACTGTGGTGAGACTGGCCATTTCATTGCCTTTTGCCCGGCAAAATCAAAAGCCGGGGCCCGTCAGAAGATGTGAGGAGTCTGACGGGCCATCTGAGTTCCGAGAAAACTCCTCACTTGTTGTTGCCTGCTACTCTGTTCATTTCTAACCAGAATCTCACCTTATCTGCCTTCATAGATTCTGGTTGTGAGAAAAACCTAATTGACTCTGAACTGGTTCAGCAGTTGGGGATTGAGACTGTCCCTTTAATTAAACCCCTCAGAGTTTCAGCTATCGATGGAAAGAAACTTCATCAAGTAACTCATCAGACTCAACTGTTAGAACTGCTTATCTCTGGAAACCATCGTGAGATGATAACGTTTTTTGTTTTTCCTTCAGCCTGTTCTCTCCTGGTGCTTGGTTTCGAGTGGCTGGAGCGTCATAACCCCCATATCAACTGGGCTGAATGCCACATTGAATCCTGGTCCACCTTCTGTCACGAGTCTTGTCTTCGTTCTGCGGCTCCTTCTTTTCAGTCCCCTAGAGGTAGGGGGCAGATGGACTCTCCTGACCTTACTTCTGTTCCTCCCGAGTATCATGATCTGGCACCAGTCTTCAGTAAGGTCAGTGCTACGTCTCTTCCACCTCACAGACCATACGATTGTGCCATAGATTTACTTCCTGGAGCCCCTCTACCCAGCAGCAGATTGTATAACATTTCCAAACCTGAACGTGAAACTATGGACAAATACATCAATGAATCTCTAGCTGCTGCAATCATTCCCCCATCTTCATCCCCACTTGGTGCTGGTTTTTTCTTTGTGGGCAAAAAGGATGGTTCTCTGCACCCCTGTATCGACTACAGGGGACTGAATCAGATTACTGTTAAAAATAAATACCCCCTGCCACTACTAGCTTCAGCGTTCAAACCTGTACAGGGGGCTACAATTTTCACCAAGCTTGACCAGAGAAACGCCTACCACCTCCTGAGAATAAGAGAAGGGGATGAATGGAAAACAGCTTTTAAAACCCCCTTGGGACAGTTTGAATATTTGGTCATGCTTTTTGGTCTCACGAATGCTCCTGCCTGTTCTGTTTCCAAGCTTTGGTCAATGATGTTCTCAGAGATTTTTTGAATGTCTTTGTTTTTGTCTACATCGATGACATTTTGATTTATTCCAAGAACCTCTCAGACCACAGAAAGCACGTTCGTCTAGTTCTTCAGAGACTTCTGGAAAATAAACTTTTTGTGAAAGCCGAGAAATGTGAATTTCATCAACAGTCTGTTACTTTTCTAGGGTTTGTGCTCGAGGGCGGGCAGGTGAAGCCATCAGAAGAAAAGATAAAGGCAGTTCTGGATTGGCCTACACCTGAGAACCGCAAGCAACTCCAAAGATTTCTCAGCTTCGCTAACTTTTACAGGAGGTTCATAAGAAATTACAGCCAGACAGCTCTACCTCTCACTGCTCTTACCTCTGTAAAGAAAACATTTCAATGGACACCTGAGGCTGAGGCAGCTTTCAATAAGTTAAAGAGACTTTTTTCCAGTGCTCCCATCTTGATCCAACCAGATCCCACGAAACAGTTCATCCTAGAGGTGGATGCCTCGGATTCCGGTGTAGGAGCTGTACTATCTCAGCAATCTGACTCTGATCAAAAGACTCACCCGTGTGCATTCTTTTCTCGCAGATTATCCTCAGCCGAGCAAAACTATGATGTTGGTGATCGTGAACTTTTGGCCATTAAGCTTGCCTTGGAGGAATGGAGACACTGGCTCGAGGGGGCGGAACATCCGGTTCTGGTTTGGACTGACCACAAGAACCTCGCCTATATCCAATCAGCTAAAAGGTTCAACCCTCGGCATTCAAGGTGGTCTATGTTCTTCTCTCGGTTCAATTTAATTATCTCCTACAGACCTGGTTCCAAGAACGTCAAGCCTGATTCTCTCTCTCGTCTGTATTCCTCTGATCAACCCGAGACACCTTAACCAGTTCTTCCAGCCTCTTGCACTGTTGGGGCCGTTTCCTGGGAAATCACAATCAAAGCAGCCCTGGTCTCTGAACCTGACCCAGGTAACGGTCCTCCAAATAAGATGTATGTACCATCTTCCGTCAGGTCCCGACTTATCCAGTGGATGCATACAGCAAGATTCTCGGCTCATCCTGGTGTTAGCAGAACCATCGCCCTCATACAACGACGATTCTGGTGGCCGTCTTTGCACAACGACGTTAAAGAATACGTTCTGGCCTGTCCCATCTGCCCTAGGAACAAGACGTCACACCAACAACCTTCCGGTCTACTGCAACCTCTACCTGTTCCAACCCGTCCATGGTCTCACATCGCGGTAGATTTTGTCACCGGTCTCCCCATTTCTCGAGGTATGACTACAATCCTAACCATCGTCGATCGTTTTTCCAAGGCCTGTCATCTCATTCCCCTCAGAAAGCTCCCCACTGCATTCCAGACGGCTCAACTCCTAGTGAAACATGTTTTTTGTCTCCATGGCATCCCTCAGGAAATCCTCTCCCCTGTGGTCAGCACACAGTTCAGAACCTGGCCATATTCATTAGTGATGTTTGTCATCCAGGTTGCAGTCTCAGAAATTCCACCAGCAAGTTTCTTGGTTATCTGTTTGTTTAAAAAAAAAAAGGCAATTATAATCTGATTAGAATTTGGAATGCAAATTATAATCAGAATAGCGAAATATTTTAGAGATGTTTTACTATACCTTTTTGGTTGAATCAAGCTTTAAAATCCTTCCATATGTTGAGGTGATGACACCCTTCATCTCAGACAAGTGAGACAGTATTTCATTTGCATGCACAGTCTCAAACCACTGTGCAAGTGGAAGGGGGCTAAACTCTGGTGGATTCTGGTAGACCACCTCATGAATCCTTGTTAGGGCGCTCTTCTTCTTGTGAAGCTCACAGTCAGTCAGATAATCGATAGTGCACTTTGCCCACTCCTCACTATGCAGTTCTTCTAATGCTTGTTGTACATAACTGGAGCTATTTCCAAAAGTGCGTGGTTTGAGCAAAGTCACACATCTTTTGTCCAGAACCAGCTGTGTGGTGAGAATGGCTGGAAACTCTTTTCTATGGGCAGGATCTAACTGATTTAGCACCTCTGTGCTCCATGGACAAACAGGTACCATGCATTTACTGCATCGTGGATAATCTCCCCCAATCAAATAATATCTTGAATGGAGATCTATAACTTCTCAGACCTTTGTATAGACCCCAGAGTGATGCATCTTGGTGTTGCATTGATGACTCTTCAGATAAATACCTCACATCCGCATTGGTGCCCATAAAAACATCCTCTGCCTAAAGTAGACCAGGGGATCTGGAGGTTCATTCATCATCTTTGGTAGACGGGGTGGATGGAACCAGTTTTGTGAGAATTGTTGTTTAAACTGTCCAGTAGGGTTGTAGAGGCACTGGGCAATCCATTCCTGGTCTCCTGGCTTGATGACCCGCAAAAACTGCTTGGGAAGAAAGCTGACCCAATTCACCTCCGGAGGCCTAAGGTGGGGAATAGACAAAGGAGCAACTGAAGGAGCAACAGAAGGAGTTGCTTGGGGGTGTTGCACTGGTGCAAGGCGCTGTTGTGCCTGAAGTGCTGGTTTCTGGGGAGATGCTGCTGGTTTCCCAGGAAGTATTGCTGGTTTCTGGGAAGAGGCTGCTGGTTTCTGAGAAGAGGCTGCTGGTTTCTGGGAAGAGGCTGCTGGTTTCTGGGAAGAGGCTGCTGGTTCTGAGAAGAGGCTGCTGGTTTCTGGGGGGATGCTGCAGGTTTCTGGGGGGATGCTGCAGGTTTTTGGGTGAAGTTGCTGTTATCCCATGTTCTAATTTAAATGCTGGGTGTTGGTCTGGAATAGATGGTGATGTTTGGCCTGTATGGTCTGGTCGATCATGACCTTCTTCAATATGATGAAGCAAACCAACAGCACCCGAGACCTTTTTCCCCACAATGTTCATAACATTGCTCTGCATGAAAGTCAGATAAATGTTCAGAAAAAGGTTCCATGTTTATGCCTTCATTACATAATGCACACTTTATCTGAATTGGAGTTTCACGAACTGACATAGTGGGAAGTTGGCAGCTCCCTGAACTTGAGCTCCTCTCCACTCTCTGCTCAGCTGGAACTGTGCCTACACTTGAAATGTTTTGTGTGGCTGGATCTCCTTCAGCTTCGACTATGCTTGAGCTCCTGTGCATTTCAGGATTAACTGTTTTTAAAGCTGAACTGCTTTGTGGGGTTGGATCTTCTGTAGCTCTAGGTACACCTGTGCTGCTCCCTGCACCTGGCATGCTTTCTGCTTCAATCCCTGTTGTATTTGCCTGCTCAGCTGACTTTGGAAAAACAACATTGAATAAACTTGTGTGACAAATCATTAAATTGTTTCCAGTGTTCTATATCCATTTGGAATTATTGTCTGTTTTTGTCTTACATATTAAGATAGGTAACAAAATAATAACAAAAACTTACGTGAAACACTTAAAAATTTCAACAGTTACTGGTTTGAAACATACCCCTTTTTTATCTATTGTATGTAATAAAAGAAATTAACTTACCGTATGATAACCACATTTGCAGGGGATTTATTTCCCAAATATGTCGATTGTCCTGACTTTCTGGTTGAAGGCAGGAGTCAGTGGACATGCGTCAATCCCCTCGATGACAGACTTCCATCTTCTGGATCCAGGTCTCTTCCCGGTGGTAAACCTGAGCTTACCCTGAGCATACAGCTGCATAATACCAGCCCAGTAAGAGTCCGGTTTTCCTGTCTTCGTCATCTTTAAAACTGTACAAATCACAGCAGATGATAGAATATTTCAAGCAACAGTATCTTTTTAGGGTGACCATCCATAAATAACATAAATACATAACATAACATAAATACTAACCCTAACCTCGATTAAACAATCTAAAAGTAGGAGTCGGAGGAGCAACGACATTCGTTTTTTCCGCATAGGTCACTCCGCATGACAAACGTGATGACGTAGCATGCAAAATGCTAGGACTTTGTTAGGATTGGTTACGACTTTGTTAGGAGTTGTTAGGACCTTGTTAGGAACTTGTTAGGACTGTTAGGAATTTGTTAGGAATGTTAGGATTTTTGTTAGGAACTATATTGACGGCCAGTCGGCAGCGGGTGCGGCCAAAAATGGGGCAAAAGGGACTGCCCGCGCGGGGGAAAGAAGGAAAGAAGAGGGGAAAGAGGGGGGAAAAGAGAGAAAAGAAAAGGAGGAAAACATGCACTATATCAATTTCTATCTACTTTTTTTACCTTCCCAACATTTTTTACTGTAATTTCTGCACTTATTTCAGGCTTTATCATCACATAAATTTTTATGTTTCTTGCGGGATTTGAACCTGTGCTTGGGCAATACCGCTTGCATCTTAGGGCATTCCAGAAGTAGAGGTACACATGCAGTGTATTCTGGGTTATGTAGTAACTTTAACAAAGGAACTGTTTTGCCCTATAAATCACACTAGTAATAACCCTGTGATAAATCACGCGAATGCATTCAAAGCAAATTTTCTTGTTA